>NW_015091579.1:10027-29485 GCF_001431845.1 Calidris pugnax | reverse complement strand
GGGGGGGGGGTGGGGGGGGGCAGGGAACCTGAGCTCCCTGCGAATTTATAAGAGAAACTTTTTGCTTTCTCTGCTCCCAAATAAACTCATTTATTCTCCTGGCAGCTGGGAAAGAAAAGCCCCACTTCCTTTGCAATTAGAAATATTGGGGTGGTTTTCCTTTTCCCCTTCATTTGCCCTCGTTATGTCCATAATTAGTGGAGTCATTACAGCGTGGGGGGAGAAAGCAGCAAAAAAAAAAAGTCATTTTTTTCTCCAAATTATGCCCGAGTTAAACGAATTAAACACAAACACGATGGATTTTAAGGGGAGGAGGGTTATTTTCCCCCCTCGCCACCTGCCAGCGGATCGTCGCCGGCCGCCTGGCCGGGGTTAATTAATTATTTTATGGGGAGTAACGAGATCTGGGGTGTTTTTTCCTTCTTCTAGATTGATGCCCGGGAGCTGATCCTGATCCGGGAGCCCACGGCCTCGGCTATGGACGTCGTCCTCTCCGACTTCGTCCGCTCAACGGGGGCAGAGCCAGGACTGGCCAGAGACCTGCTGGAAGGTAAAGTAAAAAAAAAAGAGGGAATAAAAGGAAGAGAGGGGAATTGGGGGGAAAAAATAAATAAATGAGTGTGATGCCCGAGATCCTCAGCGCCTGCCCCGCTGGAATTCTGCCTGGGTTTCTCCTTACATTGTGAAAAAGAAACAGTCCTTTGCCTGAAATTCTGTACACCGACCTCAGGTTATTTCAGGCAATCATGAAGCTATGGACATTTTTCATAAATTTACAAATCTATATATAGATATACATACAGATATACGTGTATATGTGTGTCAGCCTGTGGGCTAGATTGACCACCCTGTTATTCCAGCCACACACAAGTATAATCGTTGTTTTCTGCGAAAAGAGATTGATAGAAAGTTGGAGTGACTTAGCAGTGATTGTTCCTGTGTCTATGCAAAAGATCCTTAAGTGGGCTGACAAGTTGTACAAACAGGATCCAGTCTTATAGTTGTTAATGAAGCAAATTTCCCATTGATTCCAATGGCCTGTAATTAAAGGGAATTTTACTTGAGAAAGAACTGAAAGTTCAAGGCACAGTTTACAGCTTGGAAAGTTGTAATATCTGTCACACTAGGCCTCAAAATTCCTCAGAATTCCAGCATCATCCAGGAGTGGGGTTTTTCCCTTCCTTCACCGTGTGGTTCTTGCCACGAGCAGCAAAACTTCAAGGGGGGGAAAAAAATAAATATATATATATAAAAAAAAATAAGAAAAAATATTTTTTTATATATTAAAAAAATAAATATATATATATTTTTCTTTACGTTAGATCAGCAATGTCTTCCGAAGGGCTGAAGGGACTGTGCTGGGTTTTCAGAGCAGTAAAGGGGTAATTATAGAGGCAAAAGCCCTGCTCTTACTGGTCCATCTCGTTCTGCTTGTGAAGGTGGTGGGTTATTTATTTGCTGGTTGGGTTTGATGGTGCTGATAGAAATTGGTGGGTTCTGGGTGCCCGGTGGCTTCTCCTGGAGGAGCAGCCCCTTCTCGCCCGGCGCAGGAGGCTCCTGCCGAGCTTCATCCCTCAGGTTTGAGGGGATGGAGAGGTTTGGGATGGTCAGGAATCCAAGAGGAGCATCCTTTGCCTTCAAAGAGTTTGCTTGTGAAGGGGGGAAGCAGCCCTCAAGAGCCTCGACTCGCAGCGCCGGCGGCTTTCTGCTGCTCTACCTATTTTTTAAAGGGTGTATATTTGCCCCAAAATGTGCTATAATCTTGGCTTTCTCAAAAAATCCTCGATGGTGGCATTTGGTTGAAGGCTGCAGGTAATGCAGCCCTCAAGAGCCTCGACTCGCAGCGCCGGCGGCTTTCTGCTGCTCTACCTATTTTTTAAAGGGTGTATATTTGCCCCAAAATGTGCTATAATCTTGGCTTTCTCAAAAAATCCTCGATGGTGGCATTAAGTCGAAGGATGCAGGTAATTTTTTCCCTCCTGGAGTTGAAGGGACGGGAAGGGGTGGAGGAGAAAAGGTCCCAGGTCTTCATTTTGGGGCTGGAAAGTCGCCTTTGGGTTAACGCTGCTGGGGAGGAAATACTGGCCCCTGGTGTAATGCTGGAGGCAGAGACCTCATGGGGCAGTTAATTGGTAATTAACCCATCTGTAATTAAAAAGGAAGACCGTACTTGCTGCTTTTCTTCCTTTTTTTCATACAATACAGCTCATTTTTCTGCTTTTTTCAACCCAGGACCCAGGTTCTGGGTTGGTGGTTCAACCCAACCACCCCGGATGCTCGAGGAGGGATGAATTCAAAGCCCTGAAATTATTGCTAAAATGCAGCTTTTTAGGCAATTCCCTCCACCTCCGGTATCGATTCGTCTCTGGTTCCTCTCCCAGCTTCCCCTTAAAACTTGGTTTCGGGGCTTCAGCCTTGAATTTTGGGGAAGTCTGGCAAATTGTGGGTTTTGTGGTGGGTTTGGTTGGCTTTTTTTTTTTTCCCCGCTGTTTACGAACTTGCTGATTTAGGAGTTTAGATTAACAGTGTTCTGAAAAATAATTTTAAAAGTCACAATTTTGCTGAATGTGGGCTGTATGGGAGGTTTTTTGGGGTGGTTTTTTTTGGGGGGGTGTATTCTCACCTTTGGAAACCGGTGGTTCCTCAAAGGTCAATTTATTGCGAGCTGAAAGAATTCAGCGTATTAATATAAATTTATGTTTTTGAAGTTGGATAATGGTGAAGTGGAATTGCTTTAAGGATTTGCTCAATTCCATCTAGTTTAAGCTGGTTTTGGGAATAATTTCTCCACCAGTGATGACATGAGCTGCCGAAAAGCTCTTCTGGTACCGCCTTGCCCAGCTGGGACCTCGCTTGCTTCTGGTTTTTGGGTGGTTTTCTCTCAAACCACGCGCTGGGATTAAAAATATCATATGATGAGTTTGGTGTTTGGAGCTGGGTGTTTTCCTGCCCTTCTTCATGTCCCAGCCCAGAATCTTCTGCTGCCAAAATTTTCCCTCAGACTAGATCTAAGGAGGAATTTTTTTGTAAGTCCCAGCCCAGAATCTTCTGCTGCCAAAATTCTCCCTCAGACTAGATCTGAGGAGGAACTTTTTTGTAAGCTGAGGGTGGTGAGAGCCTGGTCCAGGTTGCCCCAAGAAGCTGTGGGTGCCCCATCCCTGGTGGGGTTCAAGGGCGGGTTGGAGGGGGCTTGGAGCAACCTGGTGGGAGAGCTGTAGGACTAGATGGTCTTTAAGGTCCCTTCCAACCCAACCGTTTCTGTGATTCTATGAAAATTTGAGGGCTTTGGACCTGTGTTTAGGTTTTGCAGATGGCCAGCATCCAAGAGCAGTGGCTGCCTCTTGGACATCTCTTTGCACATATGATGTGTAAACCAACTTTGTGTAAACCAACCCATGACTTTGTGGGCTCTGTCATGGTTAAATCTCTTCCAAAACTCCAAATCCTGGAGCAACCAGCTGAAGGAATGGTCCCACACCTTGATTTCCTCCTTGTTTCTGCTACACAGCCTTCATCCTTCATGATGAACTCCACCATTATTGGTTTCTAGCCTGGATCTTTGATTTCTCTCTCGTCTGATGGTGACCACTCTTGATCCCTTCCCATCCAGGCAAGAATTGGGATCTGAGCGCAGCCCTGAGCGACTTCGAGCAGCTACGGCAAGTGCATGCTGGGAACCTGCCCCATTCCTTCAACGAGGGTCGTGGCTACAAACCACCCGAAAAAGAGGTGGCCCGGCCCGGGCGACCGCCGCTCCAGCGGCAGGATGACATCGTGCAAGGTCAGTGTCACCAAAACCATCCCAGATCAATTAAATCTGCCTTCTGGGACCCAAAATATTTATATGCTGGAGCAATCCACTCACTCGCAACCCATCTTGGACTCCATGTTGAAGGTCTCTTCCAGTCTAGACAATTCTAGATTCCTTCTAGGCTCCAGAAGGTCTAGATCTTGAAGGTCCCTTCCAGTCTGGATAATTCCATGATTCCTTCTAGGTTCTAGAAGGTCTACACCTTGAAGGTCCCTTCCAGTCTAGGCAATTCTAGATGCCTCCTAGGTTCTAGAAGGTCTACACCTTGAAGGTCCCTTCCAGTCTAGGCAATTCTAGATTCCTTCTAGGCTCCAGAAGGTCTAGATGTTGAAAGTCCCTTCCAATCTAGGCAATTCTAGATCCCTCCTAGGTTCTAGAAGGTCTAGACCTTGAAGGTCCCTTCCAATCTGGATAATTCTATGATTCCTTCTAGGTTCTAGAAGGTCTAGACCTTGAAGGTCCCTTCCAATCTAGGCAATTCTAGATGCCTTCTAGGTTCTAGAAGGTCTAGACCTTGAAGGTCCCTTCCAATCAAGACTATGATTCCTTCTAGATCTCTTCCCATCTAGACAATTCCACGATTGCATAGGCAATTCTAGATGCCTCCTAGGTTCTAGAAGGTCTAGACCTTGAAGGTCCCTTCCAATCTAGACTATGATTCCTTCTAGATCGCTTCCGATCTAGACAATTCCACGATCGTATGAAAAATACTGGTTGAAGGCATTGATTTGGTAATTGCTTGTGGGAGATTTGCTGTTTCTGCCCCGTTTAGATGTTTTTATCATCTTCCTTCCCTCAGAGAAGCGCCTGTCGCGAGGCATTTCCCACGCCAGCTCCACCATCGTCTCCCTGGCCCGTTCCCACGTCTCCAGCAACGGCGGCAGCAGCGACCACCTCCTGGAAATGCCCATCTGCACCTTCCAGCTGCCCGACCTCACCTCCTACACCGAGGACTTCCGCAGCTTCATCGAGCGCGACCTCATCGAGCAGTCCATGCTGGTGGCACTGGAACAAGCTGGTGGGTACCTCTACCTACCCTGATGGAGAGGGTCCAGAGGAGGGCTACAAGGATGATCAGGGGGATGGAGCACCTCTGCTACAAGGACAGGCTGAGGGAGCTGGGGTTGTTCAGCCTGGAGAAGAGGAGGCTCCGGGGAGACCTAATAGCCCCTTCCAGTACCTGAGGGGGGGCTACAGGAAGGCTGGGGAGAGCCTGTTTAGAAAGGGCTGCAGTGACAGGACGAGGGGCAATGGCTTCAAGCTGGAGGGGAACAGATTTAGACTGGAGATGAGGAGAGGGTTCTTCACTGGGAGGGTGGTGGAGCACTGGGACAGGTTACCCAGGGAGGTGGTGGAGGCCCCTTCCCTGGAGATATTCAAGGTGAGGCCTAGTGAGGCCTGATGAGGCCCTGGGCAACCTGGTCTAGTTGGGGGTGTCCCTGCTGACTGCGGGGGGTGGGACTAGATGGCCTTTGGAGGTCCCTTCCGGCCTGGGCAATTCTATGATTCTATGATTCTTTTTTTAATGCTGATCCCACATTTTTTCGCGGCGATTCCACCGGGAAGGAGAAACGAGCCCGTTGTTGGTTGAGGACACTTATCTCCTGGGTGTTATTTCCACCCCTTTTTAGAGTTGAGTCAGAGTCTTTGCTCGCAGACACCGAACGTAAATAAGTCGTGGGTGACCTCACGGCTCCCGTAGCTGAGTGGTTACACCCCAAAAAAATTCACATTATCTCCCCCTCTGCCCTGCCCCGTCCCCAGGAGAAGAAATTCCTGCCTGACACAGCCCATAGCTCCTCCCCACTGATAAATATTAGTGATTACAACCATTTGAAATCGATGATGTGTTTTATTCACAACTTCCACGCGGGAAAGCTCCTCTGCTGGGGAGGAACCACCTTCCAGGTTTTGTTTCCAGACATTTTTTTGGAGGCTGTTTTCCTCCTGAAGAGTCGCTGGGTGATCTGTAAACGAGATTTAAGGGGGGGAATAAATGGGACCCTCCCTCCTGGCAGGGAAAACCCAACGCCCATCACCAAGATGGGGCAAGGAGGACACCAGGCAATATCTCAGGAGCTTTTCCACCCCTCCTTATTTCTTCCACCCACCTAGAAAACTATTCCTCCAGCCGTCCTGCTGGAGTGTTCCCATCATGAATATTCTCCTGGTTTGGAAATGAGCACTTGATCCCAGCGATCCCGTTGCGTTGGTCGGTGGAGAGTGTTGGGTTGCTCTTCTCGGGAGGCACAACTTCTGGCCTGGGGGAGGGGGACGAGAGGTGGCAGCTCTTTGTCCCCAAGGTGCCTCCAGGCACGTTGAGACGATGTTAAGGTGAAATAATTGATTTATTATTTTTTTTTAGTGAGTTTTGAATGCTGAAGTGTATCTACGTGAAGTTGGGGTTGTTATAAAAGGGTGTTTATCTTTATTTAAGGGATAAAAAATACCCCAAGCTCAATTTGAGGTCGGGTTGTGAGCCTGGAGCTGTGATCTACGGTCACTCCCGTTATTAATTTAACACACGCCGTCCTTAGGGGATGAAACAAATATTTTATAGGCCAATAAATGTTGAGATACTCTTCTCCCTCCATCCAGAGGTCCCTTCACACCCCTGTGGCAGGGTAAGGGCGCTTTAAAGAGTCTGTAAATTGTAGTGACATCCTCTTGGAAGGCTTTTAGGGGGCTGGGGGTTGTGTGAAAAGCTCTTGGTGGAGCTGAAAATTAAGTTTTTGCCCCAATCTCAATGTTCCCTGTCCCAAACCTGAATGGATTAAGCCTTGCCCGAGGTTTTGAAGACGCAGGGTGGGTTTTCTTGATGGAGGAAGATCTGGAAGTGCTTTGCCCGAAGCCATTAAATAAATAAAAATTGAGAAGAACGGAAAGAAATCCCTGGATTTGATGGTTCCGGGGTCAAGGACATGGTGTCAAACGCACCTATGGAGGAAGATCTGGAAGTGCTTTGCCCGAAGCCATTAAATAAATAAAAATTGAGAAGAACGGAAAGAAATCCCTGGATTTGATGGTTCCGGGGTCAAGGACACGGTGGCAAACACACCTTCAGGTGTCCCTCAGCATCAAGAAACCTCCTGGTTCACGCTTCAAACTTGTATTTAATGAACATCTTGAGGTGGCCTGTGACAAAGAGCTGAGTGGAGAGAGCAAAGGGGTTGTGTCACCACAGGGACCAGCCACCGAGGGCCACCAAAAAGGGGGTTCCTCGTTCTCGGGGTGTAAATATCCCGCGTCTCGGAGCGGGCGGTCAAAGGGTTGGGCGTTTTGGTGACGCATCGCCCGGCTTTGGGGAAGCTTTTTCCAGCCCGTGCCTGAGCAGAGACATGTACCTGCACGTCCCCCCTGCTCTGTCTTACCTTCCTGGCATCCAGTTTGGGAATATTTTGGCCCCTAAGTCATCGGTTTCTTTAGCAGGAGGGATGAGCTCACATCCAAAGGCAGGAGGAACCTTCTCAGAAGTTGGGCTGGAGGACGCTGCCGTGACCCAAGAGCGCTGCCACCGTGTCCTTGTCCCCTCCTGTGTGTAAACACACTCCAACACGCTCTTTTCACTGCCAGATCCCCCCCCAAAAATAGGTTTTCTCCAGGTATTGTCCTCCTCAGAGCTGAGATAAGGAGGCTCTGGATGAATTATCTCCTTTTGGCCACGTGAAATGAGCTCCTTTCAACGCAGATGCCACTTTTTGGTTTTTTTCTCTCTCCTCTCCTTTTTTGGTCTCTTTTTTTAGCCCAGTTCCAGGGGTGATGATGCTGCTCCCTGGTGATTCAGAGGGGTCCCCATGGTTTGTGGTCACCCACGGTCGTGGTGGGGTGTCCGTGGTGGCTCTTGTCCCCTGGGGATGAGGAGCAGGAGGCCAGGTCACCCCTGGGAACAAGGATGGACCTGTAATTACGGTGCTGGATTCTCCGGTAGCCTTAGGGAAGCCATTTGGGTTTTTAATGACTCAATCCTCATCTCCGGGCCAGGAGGAGCCCCCACTTTCTTCCTTCCCATTCCCGTGACCTATTTAGATGGTTCCTGGTGGAAGAAACGAGGTGTTTTACCGACCCTACGCAAGAAAACGACGGTGTTTTACCCACCTTCCACCTTTGTGCTCAGGTTCTGCTGGGCCAAACCCACTGGTTCTGTAGCAAAACCAGCTGTGGGGGCAGAACTGGACCCAGTTAAAAGCCACAGTGCTGGATTCCAGAAGAACCCTCTTGGTGGTCTCCAGAAGAACCCTCTTGATGGTCTCCAGAAGTGGAAGAGCTGTCACCAGCCTCGCTGCTGGAGGCGGGGACTCCCAGAAGGTCCCTCATGCTCTTGAAAACCATTTCTTTTCCTCCTCAGAGCTCTCCAGGCTCCCTCCCCATAACCACGTGGGGAGAAATATGTTGGTTTAAATACTTCCCAGGGGCCTCTTGGCCTCTCCGTCGCCTCCACGGGAGCAAAATATTTGGAGAAGGGTTGGGGGAACGCGGTTGTTTTTGCGCGATGGGCTTGCTCTTGAAAACCATTTCTTTTCCTCCTCAGAGCTCTCCAGGCTCCCTCCCCATAACCACGTGGGGAGAAATATGTTGGTTTAAATACTTCCCGGGGGCCTCTTGGCCTCTCCGCCGCCTCCACGGGAGCAAAATATTTGGAGAAGGGTTGGGGGGAACGCGGTTGCTTTTGCGCGACGGGCTTCTTCTTCATCCTCTTGAGTAACTTGGAGCTCTCTACAAGCCACTCTGGTGGTGTGATTCGTGTCCCCCCCCCAGTGCAAATAGAAATCCCTCCTCCCCCTGCCTAAAAAATAGAAATACCTCCTCGAGGTGTGTCCCCCCAACTCCGTATCGCACCCAACTTGGCTGGAGTGGAGGTTGGGCAACCTCCAAAGCACCCACCACCACCACCACCTTGGAATGACCCCCTCCCCAACCAAAGGATGGGAAAAAAAAGCTAAAATTCTCCAGGAACGCCAGGAACTGGATTAAATAAATAAAAAAAGAATACTAAAGGAGGCTGGGGCCGCCCACGGAAGCGTTAGGTTTGGGTTGAGCTTTTTGTCAGGAGGTTGTTTTGCTGCTGGGTTGGCTCCGTTGGCCCCGGGCCACTTGGCTCAGGGTTGCCCCTTGGCCGTGCCAGGAGCTCTTTTTGAGGGAAAACAGGCAGCTTTTACCAAGCAGAGCTATTGTCCCCACAATAAACACGTTTTTAACCCCGGCTGGTTCCTTTCCCCACGGCCCAGAAAAGAAATCACAATTTTTTCTGGGTTTTTTAAAATTTTTTTAAATTATTTTTTTATTATTTTTTTTATTTTTCCTGTTTATGGGTGTTTAAACCCAAGTTTTCCCTATTTAGCTCTTCCCCAGCTGCCGTCGCCGAGGTCGGGGAAACAATTTCAAGAAATCCTGTGTTTGGAAACCGGGATCGAGTCGGGGAGAAAACGGGTTGGAAAGCTGGTTTTTTTTTTTTTTTTTTTTTTTTCCAGAGCGATTTAAATATGACTTTTGGAAGCCTCAGCAGCATCTAGCAGCCAAAAAAAACTCACCTTTTTTTTTTGTTTTGGTTTTTTTTTTTCTTGCCCTGGAGAAAAAACTCCCCGGATCAAAATCTCAGCCAAGGGAGGCAACGAGTTCAAAGTCCTTCGTCCAGCCCCACTCCCCGTCCCCCATCAATGTTTAACCTCCTGTCTGTTAATTCTTCTCTTTTCTTCCCTGCTTCTATTTTTAGCCCCTCTTGACTCGAATTGAGCCAAGTGGCCTTATATTACCCAAAAAAAAAAAAGCTGCTATTTTGATTTTTTTTTCCTCCCTAAAGCTGCTGCGATGGGCAAAATTCGCCGGTATTTTACCTAAACCGGTGAGCCCTGGGAGATGTGTAAATAGGAGCGGTTTGGTTACAAGAAGACATAAAAAAGGGGTTATTAAGTGGAAAAGTTGTTGGTGAGAGGGACTTAAGGAGGCATTTTGGGGTCGATGGTGTTAAAATAAAGGTTCAAAAGCTTTAATGGGTGTGAAATAAGCAAAGAGGGGGGAGAAATGGAGAGGAGAGCCCTGGTGTGGGTTGAATTTTTTGGCTGGGCTGGCTCTTTTTTCTAATTAATTCTAATTTGTGTGACCCTAATATAACCTGGCTCTTCCCCTGAAGTTGTGCAGCTGCCATCTCCCCTTTTTGTTGCTTTCTTAACCACCTTGACCCCTTCTTCCTTCCAACTGCAGGCTGGCTCTGGGACTGCTCATATATTTTACCATTTCCCTGCAAATTAAGGAGGTTTCCACCCTCGGGGGTGGTTTTTTGGGGGGGGACGACCCCGTTTTCACGCTCTCTGACCTTCCCCCAGGTCGCCTGAACTGGTGGGCCAACGTGGATCCCAGTTGCCAACGGCTTCTTCCACTGGCCACCACCGGGGATGGGAACTGCCTGCTCCACGCCGCCTCCCTGGGTAAGAGCCTGGGCTTTAATTAACGAATTAACACTAACGGGGCAGTCAGAGCTGGAGCAGTCACCACGCTCTGGCTTTCCAGGAGGGGAATGGGTTGAAGGAACCCAACTTGGGTCCTCATAAAAATCTCTTCCCCCCCTCCATCCTTCCCTTTGGCACCTTTCCTTGGATTTCTGAAGGGAATGGGTTGAAGGAACCCAACTTGGGTCCTCCTAAAAGATCTCTTCCCCCCCTCCATCCTTCTCTTTGGCACCTTTCCTTGGATTTCTGAAGGGAATGGGTTGAAGGAACCCAACTTGGGTCCTCGTAAAATATCTCCCCCCTCACCCTATCCTTCCCTTTGGCACCTTTCCTTGGATTTTGGAGGGGAACAGGTTGAAGGAACCCAACTTGGGTGCTCCTAAAATATCTTCCCCCCCCTCCATCCTTCCCTTTGGCACCTTTCCTTGGATTTTGGAGGGGAATGGGTTGAAGGAACCCAACTTGGGTCCTCCTAAAATATTCCCCCCCCCCCTCCATCCTTCCCTTTGGCACCTTTCCTTGGATTTCTGAAGGAAACGTGAAATACCGGAGCCGCCCCTTCCCTCCTCTCCCACCTTGGAGTTTCAAGAGCCCAGATTTGGTTTCCTCTGCTCGAGTGGGGCCGTAGGAAATTCCCTGAGCTTTCCAGACTCTTAAATCAACCTCCCTGAGTGTTTCCTTCCTTATTTATATTTCAGAGGCGGCAAAACCACCGCCTCCTCTAACCCAGCTTCGTTTTCCCATCACGTTATAAAAATCTCTTCCCCCCCTCCATCCTTCCCTTTGGCACCTTTCCTTGGATTTCTGAAGGGAATGGGTTGAAGGAACCCAACTTGGGTTCTCCTAAAATATCTCTTCCCCCTCTCCATCCTTCCCTTTGGCACCTTTCCTTGGATTTTGGAGGGAATGGGTTGAAGGAACCCATGAAGGAACCCAACTTGGGTGCTCCTAAAATATCTCTTCCCCCTCCCATCCTTCCCTTTGGCACCTTTCCTTGGATTTCTGAAGGAAACGGGTTGAAGGAACCCAACTTGGGTCCTCCTAAAATATCTCCCCCCTCCTCTATCCTTCCCTTTGGCACCTTTCCTTGGATTTTTGAAGGAAACGTGAAATACCGGAGCCGCCCCTTCCCTCCTCTCCCACCTTGGAGTTTCAAGAGCCCAGATTTGGTTTCCTCTGCTCGAGTGGGGCCGTAGGAAATTCCCTGAGCTTTCCAGACTCTTAAATCAACCTCCCTGAGTGTTTCCTTCCTTATTTATATTTCAGAGGCGGCAAAACCACCGCCTCCTCTAACCCGGCTTCGTTTTCCCATCACATTTAACATCAAGAAGTGGGTGATTTTTTTTGTGAACAAATATTTTGCTGCATCTGCAAGATGCTTTAGAGCTGAAGGCGGCTCCGGCCACGTGAAAACCCACCACGGGTGGAAAATTCGGGCTTAAAAACTGGGATTTTTATTGTTTAGATTGGAAAAAGTTGCGTTTTTCTGCCTGTTTCCCAATTTTCCCCCCTTGGGCTGGTTGGTGGTGGGTTGTGGGACCTGAGCAGGGCTGATGGAGTGATGCTGGTTGTTGCTAATCCTCTGCTGCCCTTTCTTTTTTTCTCCCCCCTCACCTCGTTCAGGGATGTGGGGTTTCCACGATCGCGACCTCATGCTCCGCAAATCCCTTTACACCCTGATGGACAAAGGGCTGGAGAGGGAAGCCCTGAAGAGGAGGTGGCGCTGGCAGCAGACGCAGCAGAACAAGGAGGTAGGAACCTCTGAAGATGGAATTTTGGGGGGGAAAAGTCTCCGTGAAATCTCCCCGTGGCTCCTGGAGATGCTCCTCGTGGCTGTAAAACCTGCCTTGAATTTTTGGGCCTACTCCTTGGCTTGTCATACCGGCCACGTGGCATCGTAGTGCCATCAGGAGATGTCTCCTTCCATCCAAACTCTAGGAAAATTCTCTTTATTACACAGTAAGGAATTTTTTTAAGTAGGATTTACCCAATATTGATGGAAAACCAATGTCACCTTCGAGCGTTTGAGGTCCAAGATGGGCTTTTAAAGACCAAAGCCTCGTGGTGGCCTCGGTCTCTCCAGCGAGATGTGCCCCCAGAGCAAACTCCTCCACCAAAAAAAAGGTGATTTATCAACTTCCTGCACTAAAGGTCCTTCAACTGAAGGATGTTATTTCCCCTCCAGCTTCCTTTTTATTTTCAGAAGATTCGTATCATGTGCCCCCAGAGCAAACTCCTCCACCAAAAAAAAGGTGATTTATCAACTTGCTGCACTAAAGGCCCTTCAGCTGAAGGATGTTTTTTACCCTCCAGCTTCCTTTTTATTTTCAGAAGATTCGTATCTCGACAGGTGGAAAAAAATCAAATCAAATCAAAGGCTCCACCAAAAAAAAGGTGATTTATCAACTTCCTGCACTAAAGGTCCTTCAACTGAAGGATGTTACTTACCCTCCAGCTTCCTTTTTATTTTCAGAAGATTCGTATCTCGACAGGTGGAAAAAAATCAAATCAAATCAAAGGGGTATTTCCCTGTTGGAGGCAGAGTGGTTAATAAATAATGGGAGGTTTTATTGCTATTAAAAGCAGGTTTTTCTGCTCCTCTTTCAACTGGGTGCTCCAGAATTAGCCGCCTTAATTAAAATTAAGGAGGGATCTTAAAAGGAGTTGGAAAAAAAAAAGGTGTGAGCAGCCCATGTGGGATGTAGAGGGTGCAACGGGTCCAGGAATCCCAGGAATTGCCGAAGCTCTTGGCTGGAAGTGGAGGATTCTGAGCTCCTCCTTCTTCCCAAATCAGCTGGGAAGGAGCAGCCCGGGGTGAGGGATGCTGCTGGGGATTTTTGGGCAGGTTTCAGGATTTTGGGTGTTGTGTTTGGATGCTGGAGCTGGGAAGAGGAGGAGGAGGAGGAGGGAAAGGCTCCCTCCCTGCCCTTCCTCTTGCGTTTTTCCACCTTAAATACAGCAGGTTCGGGCTCAGCTTTATGCAGAATTTGGTGTTTAAAGGTATTTTAAGGTCTTTCCCATCTTCCTTGGGATGAGTTGTGGCTCCTGGTCAGAGACTCATGGAATGGTTTGGGGTTGGAAGGGGCTGGAAAGACACTTCCCACCAACCCAGGTTGCTCCAAGCCCCGTCCAACCTGGGCCAAGGTCTCACCACCCTCAAAATTAAAGAAATTCTTCTCCATTCTCCTCATTCTGGGGCTTGAAATATTTAACCCCCACCCCAGGAAAGGCAAAATCTCATTTCGAGCAGATGATTCCCCACCACCACCACCTCCTTGAGCCCACAGGTGGGTTTCCAAAAAACCACACCTTTTCTTTTGCATAATATATTGATTAAATTTGCGGGACTCCGCGCCGAGGGAAGCTGTGGCTGGCTGCCCCCATGAAACAGCTGCAGAGATTGGAAAATATTGACTTGGAAGGTGGTTTTGAGTTGTTTTTTTATTTTTTTATATTTGCCTTTCCCCAGTCTGGCCTCGTTTACACGGAGGAGGAGTGGCAGAAGGAGTGGAACGAGCTGATCAAGCTGGCATCCAGCGAGCCCCGCGTCCACTACGGCACCAACGGGGGTGGCTGTGGGGGGTACGTAATGGGGGGGGACACATAAACCCCCCCTGGGTGGAAAACACCCCGAATATCTTCCTTTTCTTCCTTAATATCGGGGTGATTCTCAGGGGATGAGGCTGGGGGACGGGGAGGTGGGTTGAGGGGGAGGATGGAGAACCGGGAGGAAGAAGGGAAGAATTTAAAGGTGGAGCAGTGTTTAAATTCCACCCCACCCCCTTTTTTTGGGGGGGTGAGACGCCTTGAAGAGCAAATTAATTTTTTCTCCTGGGTCTTTGCTATAAAATGAGAGTCATCAGCCATAGCTGAGGATTTCGGCGGCGCTCCCCGTGCCTTTCGAGGGCCTTTTATCACTTTATCCACCACTTTTAGATAAAAGACTCCCCCAAGGGCCAGGCAGTGACGGGGTTATTTTCCAGGGACAACCCTTCACTTAAAATATGACATTTTTTGGGAGGGGGGGGGAAGGAATCCACATCTAAAATCTCAAATTAGAGCTGAAATCACCCTCGATGCCGTTCATAACGATCCTCCTCGATTTGAGTGCCCACAAAGGGCTCTCCCAGGATTTTAAAAACGAGGATTAAATATTGAAAAGGTGAAAAATTAATTCCTTTTTCTTCCTCCCCCCCCCCCCCCCCCAGGGTGGAGAGCTCGGAGGAGCCGGTGTACGAGAGCCTGGAGGAATTCCACGTCTTCGTCCTCGCCCACGTCTTGAAGAGACCCATCGTGGTGGTGGCCGACACGATGCTGAGGGACTCGGGGGGAGAAGGTGGGGATCACCCCCCTCTTTTCCAACTTTTCACGAATTTACACCAGCTCAGGCTGCAAATTTCCTCTTCACCACACATTTTCAAGGGGTAATTTTGCTCAAAGAAGCCAGATCTTGAATCTGAGAGCAGAGTTTGGGCTGCACAGAACTCCTGGAAAGGTGTGAGACACACAGCTCTGTGGATTTTAGCTGGTTTGAAGAGCATCACTGTGAAATTTGGGGTTGTTTTGGGTTTTTTTTCTACCCCTTTTTGCCCCCCCACGTGTGTGTGACGCTGGGAAATTCCCTTCCCTGTGGGTCGTATTTTCCACTCACAGCCCTAATTTCCTGCCAGATTCAGCAATTACCACCCTCCTTTGCGGAGGAGTAAAAAAAAGGATGGGGTTTTTTTTGGGTTTTGTTTTGGTTTTTTATTTTTATTATTATAGAAAAGACAGGTTTGTTCCACGACACTGCTCCTCCTGGTGTGAAAAAAGAGGTTCTATTTTGGGGTTGTGGTTTTCTTTTAGCGTCCCTCGAGCTGGTAGAAAATTGCAGGTCAAAACTTTGACCCGAGCAAACGGCGCGTTTTGGGGCGGTTTCAGCGCAAAATTGAATTCAAAAAAATTGAAAATTAACCACCCTCCCCCTTTTTCCTTTCCAGCCTTTGCCCCCATTCCCTTTGGAGGGATTTATCTTCCCCTGGAGGTCCCAGCCAACAAGTGCCATCGCTCTCCCTTGGTTCTGGCTTATGATCAAGCCCATTTTTCTGCCCTGGTATCCATGGAGCAGAAGGAACCCACAAAAGATCAAGGTGGGTGATAAAAAAGATCTAAATCTATATGATTTCAAGAGCAGACCCATTGAGGAGGGTTTTGGGGGTGTTGGGGGGCATGGAAAGCCTCCCATGGGGTGACACCATGGCTGCCCAGCAAGCCCCTCACCCCCCAGTAGGGCAATGGGGGGGGATTCTGCCCCTCTGGGGAGACCCCACCACCACCCAGTGGTGCCTCCAGCTCTGGGGCCACCACCAGCAGAAGGACATGGAGATGTTGGATGGGACCAGAGGAGGCCCCCGAGATGCTGGGAGGGCTGGAGCCCCTCTGCTGGGAGGGGGGGCTGAGAGAGTTGGGGGGGTTCAGCCTGGAGAAGAGAAGGCTCCGGGGAGACCTTGGAGCCCCTTCCAGTCCCTCAAGGTGGGGGCTCCAGGAAAGCTGGGGGGGACTCTTGATGAGGAAGGGGAGTGATGGGACCAGGGGGAAGGGTTTTGAGCTGAAAAATGGGAGATTGAGGTGAAATATTGGGAAGAACTTCTTCATTTTGAGGGTGGTGAGAGCCTGGCCCAGGTTGCCCAGAGAAGCTGTGGCTGCCCCATCCCTGGAGGGGTTCAAGGTCAAGTTGGAGGGGGCTTGGAGCAACCTGGGCTGGTGGGAGGTGGCCCTGCCCGGGGCAGGGGGGGTGGAATTGGATGGTCTTCAAGGTGCCCTCCCACCCAAACCATTCCATGAAGATCCCTTGATCCCAAGCATCGCCGTGACACTCGGTGTGGCACCAGTTGCCACCAGAGCTGATGTTCTTGGTGGGCCCTCGGGACTTGGCTGCCACCGTGTAAGATTTTGGGTCCTTTTGGGGCACTAAAAGTGTATTTTCTTCTCCCTCCTGCAGCTGTGATCCCCCTGACGGACTCGGAGCACAAGCTGCTCCCCGTGCACTTCGCCGTGGACCCCGGGAAGGAGTGGCAGTGGGGCAAGGATGACAATGACAACGTCAAGTTGGCCAGGTCGGTCACAACTTGGGGGGTTCCTCCCTCTGTCCCCAGCCAGGGCTTCCTCGTGTCCTGGTGAAAACTGGGCTGGGGGTGGGGACCTTTTTGATGGGGATGGAAGAGCTTTTTCCTCTTATTTTATCTCCTTTAATGCCCTGATTCTGCTACTTTTTTTGGCTTTGGGTGGTGACACCTCATGGGCGTCATTCCCAGAAGGTGAAGAGATGATACCTCCAAATCCCAGAGCTTCAGACTGGGTGTGGCTCGGAAACGAGAAGCAAAAAGAGGACCAACTGTCACGCCGTGACACTCGGTGTGGCACCAGTTGCCACCAGAGCTGATGTTCTTGGTGGGCCCTCGGGACTTGGCTGCCACCGTGTAAGATTTTGGGTCCTTTTGGGGCACTAAAAGTGTATTTTCTTCTCCCTCCTGCAGCTGTGATCCCCCTGACGGACTCGGAGCACAAGCTGCTCCCCGTGCACTTCGCCGTGGACCCCGGGAAGGAGTGGCAGTGGGGCAAGGATGACAATGACAACGTCAAGTTGGCCAGGTCGGTCACAACTTGGGGGGTTCCTCACCCTGTCCCCAGCCAGGGCTTCCTCGTGTCCAGGTGAAAACTGGGCTGGGGGTGGGGACCTTTTTGATGGGGATGGAAGAGCTTTTTCCTCTTATTTTATCTTTAATGCCCCGATTGTGGTCCTTTTTTTTGGCTTTGGGTGGTGACACCTCATGGGCGTCATTCCCAGAAGGTGAAGAGATGATACCTCCAAATCCCAGAGCTTCAGACTGGGTGTGGCTCAGAAACGAGAAGCAAAAAGAGGACAAACTGTCATTTTCACACCCAAAAAAAGTGTATTTTTTTGCATTCTCCTCTCCCTGCTCAAAACTACCGGGGTCTCCGAGCTCCTCCATCACCCTTTGGTGGCAACGGAGCCGGGAAACCTCCCAAATCCAAGGATTTAAATTCAGCAGAGGTTTTACTGATGCCCTATCCCAATTTGAGGAGTTTGGAGCCAGTAAAAAACAAAACTCCGTCCCTTTCATTTTTTTTAACTGGAAAGAATGAATTTTTTTAATATTTTGTTTGCCAAGTGGAAATTTTGGAGCCGTTTTTGGAGAAATCTTGGAGCGATTGATGGAGGAAAGAGGGGGGAGAATCGATGAGGGGAGAACCTGGGTTCCGGGTGGTAAACTGGACTCTTTGGGGTTTTTTGGGGGTGTTTTAATTTTTTTTTGGAGGGGGGTTTTTTAACCCTTTGTTTGAAACGGCAGCGTGACGTTGTCGCTGGAGGCCAAGCTGCACCTGCTGCACAGCTACATGAATGTCAAGTGGATCACCTTGCCTTGCGACACGCAGGTAAGAGACACCTCGGGGAGGGTTTATTTTCCTCTCATGAATTATTCAAACCCCCCCTTTCCATGAGACGCCACCATCTCTCCTTCACCTGGGGGTCCTCTTGCCCTTCCCACCCCCAAAATTACCACTAATCCTGCTCCGAGCAGAGAAATTACATTTTTTTTGTGTTTATTTTATTTTTCTGGAGTTTTTCCTGCCTCTTTTTGCCCCTCAAACCCCACGTGGGGGTGGGGGGGGCGCTGGAAGGGGAAAAAATGACACCGGTTGCTCCAAGACAAACACAAACTCTTGGTTTTCAGCCACTTTTTGGGACTTTCCACTTTTCCAGGGACCTTTCCTTGGTGGAAAACTCCCCTCCGTGTCCCAAATTCCCTCCTCGACAGCAGAAAGAGGGGTTGGTTGGTTGGTTGTTTTTTTTCTCCCCGCCTTCCCTTTTTGGGGAAAACTCCCCAAATTGAAAGGATGAGCTGTTCTGCTCTGTCTGAAACCTCTGGAGGTGCCACCTTCACCGCAAAGCCCCGGCGGTGACCTTCTGGTTGTCACCTCCTCATGGGGCCACCTCCAGTGTCACCATCTCCACCTTCACCTGGGTGGTGACCAGAGGAGCAATTTTGGGGAATTTATGGCAATTTATGGCAATTTATGGGAATGTATTGCCCTTTTTTTATCTTCTTCACCTTTTCCCTTGAGACTCCAAGGAGTTAAGACATTTTTGGACCCGTAGGACGTGCCACCAAGTGCGTTTGAGGGTTGTCCCCTCCCTTCTTCTTGCTTTGCTTCACCCTCAGCTTGAAAATTCTTCTCCCAGGAGCTCAGAGAACTTTGATATGGATTTTTTAATTATTTTTTTTATTTTATTTTATTTTTTCCCCCTCTTTCCAGGCGCCTTTGGCCCAACCAGAATCTCCCACAGCTTCCGCCGGCGACGACGCTCGTTCGGCGGCGGAATCGGGCGAATCGGACAAGGAATCAGTCTGCAGCAGCTCGACCAGCAACGGGGGGAGCAGGACCTGCAAAGAGCGAGAAAAACCCAAAAAAGACCGGGAGAAAGAGAAAGAAAAAGAGAAAAAACGAGCGGATTCGGTGGCCAACAAACTTGGCAGCTTCGGCAAGACCTTGGGGAGCAAACTCAAGAAGAACATGGGGGGGTTGATGCACGGCAAAGGGGGCAAAGGTGGGGTGACCAACGGGCAAGGGGACACCTTGGAGAAGAAGAAGAAAAGTTCGTTGAAATCGAGGAAAAGCAGCAAAGAGGAAACATCTCCCGGTGATGTGGGGGTTGTGGAAAAAAGCTCCGGGGGGAAAACGATGGAAAAAAGCTCAGATTCTTGGAAATACGGCAACGACGTCCGGTTGAGTTTGAACATCCTACGGGCGGCCATGCAAGGAGAGCGGAAGTTCATCTTCGCTGGCCACCTCAAAACCAGTACGAGGCACCAGTACCAGGAGGAGATGATCCAGAGGTACCTCCTGGACGCCGAGGAACGGTTTTTGGCCGAGCAAAAACAAAAAGAAATGGAAAAAAAAGCTTCGGGGAACGTCGCCATCGCCCCCCCTTTGGCCAAGAAGGAAGCGGAAGGGAAGCGGGAGGAGGAGGTGATGCTCAACCCCCAACCTCCCCCCCCCGTCGCCCCCCACACCCAGGATTTGGGCCCGAGTGTTAAAATCCCCGCTTTTCCCCCCGGTTATTCGGGTGTTTTCACTTTTCCCCGACCGTCCCCCGTGAACAGTTTGGAAATGGGGGGGTCTCACCCCATTTCCCCCCCC
>NW_015091579.1:0-4290 GCF_001431845.1 Calidris pugnax | reverse complement strand
TGGAGGGCTCGGAGGAGCCGGTGTACGAGAGCCTGGAGGAATTCCACGTCTTCGTCCTCGCCCACGTCTTGAAGAGACCCATCGTGGTGGTGGCCGACACGATGCTGAGGGACTCGGGGGGAGAAGGGGGGGCGCACCCCCCTCTTTTCCCACTTTTCACGAATTTACACCAGCTCAGGCTGCAAATTTCCTCTTCACCACACATTTTCAAGGGGTAATTTTGCTCAAAGAAGCCAGATCTTGAATCTGAGAGCAGAGTTTGGGCTGCACAGAACTCCTGGAAAGGTGTGAGACACACAGCTCTGTGGATTTTAGCTGGTTTGAAGAGCATCACTGTGAAATTTGGGGTTGTTTTGGGTTTTTTTTCTACCCCTTTTTGCCCCCCCACGTGTGTGTGACGCTGGGAAATTCCCTTCCCTGTGGGTCGTATTTTCCACTCACAGCCCTAATTTCCTGCCAGATTCAGCAATTACCACCCTCCTTTGCGGAGGAGTAAAAAAAAAGGATGGGTTTTTTTGGGGGTTTTGTTTTGTTTGTTTTTTATTATTATTATAGAAAAGACAGGTTTGTTCCACGACACTGCTCCTCCTGGTGTGAAACAAGAGGTTCTATTTTGGGGTTGTGGTTTTCTTTTAGCGTCCCTCGAGCTGGTAGAAAATTGCAGGTCAAAACTTTGACCCGAGCAAACGGCGCGTTTTGGGGCGGTTTCAGCGCAAAATTGAATTCAAAAAAATTGAAAATTAACCACCCTCCCCCTTTTTCCTTTCCAGCCTTTGCCCCCATTCCCTTTGGAGGGATTTATCTTCCCCTGGAGGTCCCAGCCAACAAGTGCCATCGCTCTCCCTTGGTTCTGGCTTATGATCAAGCCCATTTCTCTGCCCTGGTATCCATGGAGCAGAAGGAACCCACAAAAGATCAAGGTGGGTGATAAAAAAGATCTAAATCTATATGATTTCAAGAGCAGACCCATTGAGGAGGGTTTTGGGGGTGTTGGGGGGCATGGAAAGCCTCCCATGGGGTGACACCATGGCTGCCCAGCAAGCCCCTCACCCCCCAGTAGGGCAATGGGGGGGGATTCTGCCCCTCTGGGGAGACCCCACCACCACCCAGTGGTGCCTCCAGCTCTGGGGCCACCACCAGCAGAAGGACATGGAGATGTTGGATGGGACCAGAGGAGGCCCCCGAGATGCTGGGAGGGCTGGAGCCCCTCTGCTGGGAGGGGGGGCTGAGAGAGTTGGGGGGGTTCAGCCTGGAGAAGAGAAGGCTCTGGGGAGACCTTGGAGCCCCTTCCAGTCCCTCAAGGGGCTCCAGGAAAGCTGGGGAGGGGGGACTCTTGGTGAGGGAGGGGAGCCATGGGTTTTGAGCTGAAAAATGGGAGATTGAGGTGAAATATTGGGAAGAACTTCTTCATTTTGAGGGTGGTGAGAGCCTGGCCCAGGTTGCCCAGAGAAGCTGTGGCTGCCCCATCCCTGGAGGGGTTCAAGGTCAAGTTGGAGGGGGCTTGGAGCAACCTGGGCTGGTGGGAGGTGGCCCTGCCCGGGGCAGGGGGGGTGGAATTGGATGGTCTTCAAGGTGCCCTCCCACCCAAACCATTCCATGAAGATCCCTTGATCCCAAGCATCGCCGTGACACTCGGTGTGGCACCAGTTGCCACCAGAGCTGATGTTCTTGGTGGGCCCTCGGGACTTGGCTGCCACCGTGTAAGATTTTGGGTCCTTTTGGGGCACTAAAAGTGTATTTTCTTCTCCCTCCTGCAGCTGTGATCCCCCTGACGGACTCGGAGCACAAGCTGCTCCCCGTGCACTTCGCCGTGGACCCCGGGAAGGAGTGGCAGTGGGGCAAGGATGACAATGACAACGTCAAGTTGGCCAGGTCGGTCACAACTTGGGGGGTTCCTCCCTCTGTCCCCAGCCAGGGCTTCCTCGTGTCCTGGTGAAAACTGGGCTGGGGGTGGGGACCTTTTTGATGGGGATGGAAGAGCTTTTTCCTCTTATTTTATCTCCTTTAATGCCCTGATTCTGCTACTTTTTTTGGCTTTGGGTGGTGACACCTCATGGGCGTCATTCCCAGAAGGTGAAGAGATGATTCCTCCAAATCCCAGAGCTTCAGACTGGGTGTGGCTCGGAAACGAGAAGCAAAAAGAGGACCAACTGTCATTTTCACACCCAAAAAAAGTGTATTTTTTGCATTCTCCTCTCCCTACTCAAAGCTACCGAGGTCTCCGAGCTCCTCCATCACCCTTTGGTGGCAACGGAGCCGGGAAACCTCCCAAATCCAAGGATTTAAATTCAGCAGAGGTTTTACTGATGCCCTATCCCAATTTGAGGAGTTTGGAGCCAGTAAAAAACAAAACTCCGTCCCTTTCATTTTTTTTAACTGGAAAGAATGAATTTTTTTAATATTTTGTTTGCCAAGTGGAAATTTTGGAGCCGTTTTTGGAGAAATCTTGGAGCGATTGATGGAGGAAAGAGGGGGGAGAATCGATGAGGGGAGAACCTGGGTTCCGGGTGGTAAACTGGACTCTTTGGGGTTTTTTGGGGGTGTTTTAATTTTTTTTTGGAGGGGGGTTTTTTAACCCTTTGTTTGAAACGGCAGCGTGACGTTGTCGCTGGAGGCCAAGCTGCACCTGCTGCACAGCTACATGAATGTCAAGTGGATCACCTTGCCTTGCGACACGCAGGTAAGAGACACCTCGGGGAGGGTTTATTTTCCTCTCATGAATTATTCAAACCCCCCCTTTCCATGAGACGCCACCATCTCTCCTTCCCCTGGGGGTCCTCTTGCCCTTCCCACCCCCAAAATTACCACTAATCCTGCTCCGAGCAGAGAAATTACTTTTTTTTTGTGTTTATTTTATTTTTCTGGAGTTTTTCCTGCCTCTTTTTGCCCCTCAAACCCCACGTGGGGGTGGGGGGGGCGCTGGAAGGGGAAAAAATGACACCGGTTGCTCCAAGACAAACACAAACTCTTGGTTTTCAGCCACTTTTTGGGACTTTCCACTTTTCCAGGGACCTTTCCTTGGTGGAAAACTCCCCTCCGTGTCCCAAATTCCCTCCTCGACAGCAGAAAGAGGGGTTGGTTGGTTGGTTGTTTTTTTTCCCCCCGCCTTCCCTTTTTGGGGAAAACTCCCCAAATTGAAAGGATGAGCTGTTCTGCTCTGTCTGAAACCTCTGGAGGTGCCACCTTCACCGCAAAGCCCCGGCGGTGACCTTCTGGTTGTCACCTCCTCATGGGGCCACCTCCAGTGTCACCATCTCCACCTTCACCCGGGGGTGACCAAAGGGGCAATTTATGGCAATTTATAAGAATTTATGGGAATTTATTACCCCTTTTTTTTAATCTTCACCTTTTCCCTTGAGACTCCAAGGAGTTAAGACATTTTTGGACCCGTAGGACGTGCCACCAAGTGCGTTTGAGGGTTGTCCCCTCCCTTCTTCTTGCTTTGCTTCACCCTCAGCTTGAAAATTCTTCTCCCAGGAGCTCAGAGAACTTTGATATGGATTTTTTAATTATTTTTTTTATTTTATTTTATTTTTTCCCCCTCTTTCCAGGCGCCTTTGGCCCAACCAGAATCTCCCACAGCTTCCGCCGGCGACGACGCTCGTTCGGCGGCGGAATCGGGCGAATCGGACAAGGAATCAGTCTGCAGCAGCTCGACCAGCAACGGGGGGAGCAGGACCTGCAAAGAGCGAGAAAAACCCAAAAAAGACCGGGAGAAAGAGAAAGAAAAAGAGAAAAAACGAGCGGATTCGGTGGCCAACAAACTTGGCAGCTTCGGCAAGACCTTGGGGAGCAAACTCAAGAAGAACATGGGGGGGTTGATGCACGGCAAAGGGGGCAAAGGTGGGGTGACCAACGGGCAAGGGGACACCTTGGAGAAGAAGAAGAAAAGTTCGTTGAAATCGAGGAAAAGCAGCAAAGAGGAAACATCTCCCGGTGATGTGGGGGTTGTGGAAAAAAGCTCCGGGGGGAAAACGATGGAAAAAAGCTCAGATTCTTGGAAATACGGCAACGACGTCCGGTTGAGTTTGAACATCCTACGGGCGGCCATGCAAGGAGAGCGGAAGTTCATCTTCGCTGGCCACCTCAAAACCAGTACGAGGCACCAGTACCAGGAGGAGATGATCCAGAGGTACCTCCTGGACGCCGAGGAACGGTTTTTGGCCGAGCAAAAACAAAAAGAAATGGAAAAAAAAGCTTCGGGGAACGTCGCCATCGCCCCCCCTTTGGCCAAGAAGGAAGCGGAAGGGAAGCGGGAGGAGGAGGTGATGCTCAACCCCCAACCTCCCC
>NW_015091578.1:0-1310 GCF_001431845.1 Calidris pugnax | reverse complement strand
CAATGGGCGAGGTCTCTCAGAGTCTCTCTGAACATATTACCCGCACATACAGATAACTGGAACTGGATGGGGACTTTGAACTTGATGTGCGACTTGGTGGAGACTCCTGTGGCTCTCAGCACAAAATTAATATGTGCACTAACAGTAGGAATTTAATGGAAATAAACAGTTAAAGTATGCAGACAAGATAGACTACACCTTATGTAATACATGAAAGCAAATACTCAATTCACCAAACAATGGGCGAGGTCTCTCAGAGTCTCTCTGAACATATTACCCGCACATACAGATAACTGGAACTGGATGGGGACTTTGAACTTGATGTAATCAGCAGAAGGAAAAGTATTAATCAATATGTAGTAGTTAGCTATGTACCTTAGCAGTCAATCCAATAGTAGCTGCTAAATGTCAAATTTTGCTTCAGAACTTTTGACGAATAAGATTTCATTTCCTTTATATTTCAAATTAGGTTTCACATGAAAAATATCACCAGTATAATCAGGCAGTACAAGCTTTTCACTGAAATGGAAAAATGTGATTTCTGCAAAAATTATCCTCAATTTTCCTTGAGTAGAGACATGCTAAGCCCTTTCTTTGAAGCATTAGATTTTATTTGACTGAATTATTAATTTTATTTATTTTTGCATAGTATTTATTTTGATTTTATTTTGTACCGTATGGGGAAAATGAAAGCAGAGACTAATCAGATCAAGAATGACAGATTATGCTACATTTTAACCTTGTACCCCAACTTCTAAATATGAAAACAGATTCTTGTTTTGCTCTTGGGAGAAGACAATTATTCACTTCATATGAAAAGGACAGACTTAGGAAAATAATTTAAATTTGGGAAATAACATGAGCATTCTCTGAAAATTAGTGTTTATCATATTTACAGGCTTAATGGCAGAGCAGGAAGGACAAATTTCTCTTTCTTAGGACCCTAACATAGCCAGCTCAATCAAACAGAACTAATCCTGGCCTTATACAACGTACTGGCTATCAAGTATTTGAACGTGCTATTTAAGGACTTGGTCTCTCCAAGGAAATAATAGAAATGTTCAACTATACTAATATGACAGCATCTGAATTTAAGATCATTCCCTATGGTTGTGGCTGTAAATAAGAGATAAAACTAAAGAATTTATTCTCATATCAGTATGTTGAGTTACAGAAAAATAAGCATATGTCATAGAGAAGGCATAATTTTAAGGGCAATTATCACCTATGACTCCAACTGAACCATATTTTCCATATATGCAGTATCCATCATCAAAGTTTCTCAAAATTCATTGCATCCATTCAAGTCT
>NW_015091577.1:655-1994 GCF_001431845.1 Calidris pugnax | reverse complement strand
CCCTTGTCCTCATGTCCCCATGTCCCGTGTCCCCAAACCCATATCTCTCATGTCCCTGTGTCCCCATATCTCCATGTCCTGCTGTCCCCCATGTCCCGGTGTCCCCCATGTCCCCAAACCCATGTCCCTGTGTCCCCCATATGTCCATGTCCTCATGTCCCAATGTCCCTGTGTCCCCCATGTCCTCAAACCCATATCCCTCATGTCCCTGTGTCCCCAAACCCGTGTCCCCTGTGTCCCCTGTCCATGTCCCCATGTCCCCATGTCTCCATGTCCCTGTGTCCCCATATCCCCATGTCTCCATGTCCCCATGTCCCCATATCCCCACATCCCTGTGTCCCCCATGTCCCCTGTGTCCCCAAACACATGTCCCCCATGTCCCCCATGTCCCCATGTCCTCATGTCTGCCGTGTCCCGGTCCCCAAACCCATGTCCCCATACCCATGTTCCTGTGTCCCTGTGTCCCCAAACCCATGCACACCATGTCCCCATGTCCCCATGTCCCCATGTCCTCACATCCCTGTGTCCCCAAACCCATATCCCTCATGTCCCCTGTCCATGTCCCCATGTCCCCCATATGTCCATGTCCCCATACCCATGCCCTATATCCCAATATCCCTGTGTCCCCTATGTCCCCCGTGTCCCCATATCCCCATGTCCCCAACCCCATGTCCCCCATGTCCCTGTGTCCCCTGTCCATGTCCCCATGTCCCCATATCCTCATGTCCCTGTGTCCCCAAACCTGTGTCCCCTGTCCCTGTGTCCCCAAACCCGTGTGCCCCATGTCCCTGTGTCCCCATATCCCCATGTCCTCATGTTCCCCATGTCCCCATGTCTCCAACCCCATGTCCTCCATGTCCCCCATATGTCCATGTCCCCATATCCCAGTATCCCTGTCCCCCATGTCCCCGTATCCCCATGTCCCCATGTCCCCATGTCCCTGTGTCCCCCATGTCCCCTGTGTCCCCAAACCCATGTCCCCCATGTCCCCTTGTCCCCCATAAGTCCATGTCCCCATATCCCAATATCCCTGTCCCCCATATCCCCATGTCCCCATGTCCCCCATGTCCCTATATCCCTGTGTCCCCATGTCCCCATGTCCCCGTGTCTCCAACCCCATGTCCCCCATGTCTCCTGTGTCCCCAAACCCATGTCCTCCATGTCCCCCTGTCCCCCATATGTCCATGTCCCCATACCCCAATATCCCTGTGTCCCCCATGTCCCCATATCCCCAAACCCATGTCCCCCATGTCCCCTTGTCCCCCATATGTCCATGTCCCCATATCCCAATATCCCTGTCCCCCATATCCCCATGCTCCCATCCCCCCCATCTCCCCTG
>NW_015091577.1:0-585 GCF_001431845.1 Calidris pugnax | reverse complement strand
GTCCCTTCCCCCTCCCTGTCCCATCCTTGTCCCCATCCCCATCCCCATAGCCAGCCCTCTCCCATCCCCATCCCCATAACTGTCCCTGTCCCATCTCTGTCCCCACCCTTGTCCCCATTCTATCTCCCCATCATCATCCCTGTCCCCATCCCATCCCTGTCCCCTTAACTGTCCCTGTCCCATCCCTGTCCCCATCCCTGTCCCTGTCCCATCTCTGTCCCCATTCCATCTCCCCGTCACCACCCCTGTCCCCATAACTGTCCCTGTCCCATCCCTGTCCCCATCCCATCTCCATCTCGATAACCATCCCTGTCTCCGTCCCCATTCCATCTCCCCATCACCATCCCTGTCCCCATCACCATCCCTGTCCCCATAAATGTCCCTGTCCCATCCCTGTCCCCATCCCTGTCCCCATCCATTCTCTGTCCCCAGAACTGTCCCTGTCCCATCCCTGTCCCCATTCCATCTCCCCGTCACCATCCCTGTCCCCAGAACTGTCCCTGTCCCATCCCTGTCCCCATCCCTGTCCCCATTCCATCTCCCCATCACCGTCCCTGTCCCCATCTCTGTCCCCATAAATGTCCC
>NW_015091576.1:0-2079 GCF_001431845.1 Calidris pugnax | reverse complement strand
CAGAGCTTTGTCATTTTTATTGTGCTGAACGGAAATGAAAATTTCTTTTTTTGGTGCTGATGGCAACTGTCATCTAACAATGTTCTCTCTGCCCCACGGTGCAGGTACCTGTGTGACCTCCCAGGACATCTGCAGCTCCCCAGGTGATGGTGGGCAGAGGGATGGGTGGGGAAGAAGGAGTGGTGAAGGAGTGGAGATGGGAAGGGAGAGGGGCTTCATACCCCATTTGTGGAAGAGGAGACTCTTCCACTCTGTTTGCACAACTGTAACTCTACTTGGGGCATCCCTGTGCCATCTCTCCAGGTGACCTCCCAGCTCCCAAACTCTTCCTGAACACCTCCAAGGCTCAGGAGGGAGAATGGGTTTTGCTTCTCTGCTCCATTGATGGACACTCTCCTCCTACACGAATTGTGTTCTGCAAGGATGGGGTGGAGGAGCACAGCCTGAAAACCCAGGAAGGGCAGCTGATGTACTCCAAGCATTTCATCATGATGAGAGCGAATGTGGGTACATACACGTGTGGGTACCAGCAGAGGAAGGAGAACAACTGGGTGAGGAACTCTGCCCTCAGTGCTCCCCGGGTCCTGACTGTCACAGGTGAGATGTGGAACTGGGCACAGGCAGAACTCCCTGCTTCCTGACTCCAGATGGCAGTGAGGACCCTGCCATGCCCCATGGCGTGTAGCTGGGCAGTTGGGATGCTGGGGGTCAGGATGCAGTTCAGCCCAGACTTTGCCCCTGGGGCAACTCCTCCCAGTCACAGGGAGCATCCTGCTCCTCTCCTGCCCCAGCATCACGCCAAGGGCACAGTGGTGGTGCCAGATCTAAGCCAGAGCCACAGCTGTGCAATGCAGGGATTGATTGATGCCCAGGGCTGAGAGAAGGTGGGTAAGGGGGTCCTCAGAAGTACTTGGTCTCTCAAAGGACTCTCACCCTGTCCCTTTCTCCTCCCAGGCAGTGGGTCCAGCTCCCAGGCAGGGCCGTCCACCACAGGTGAGTGATTCCCTCCCCGCACACCCAGTGTCCCCCAGCTTTGGGTCCAGGGATGCTGGGCTGCTGGCCCCAGGGTATGGGGAGTATCATCAGCTGGGAAGTGGTCTGGCTCTAAGGGAAACTCCTGCTCTGCTTTTCCTCATGACATCCCCTCTTCTCCAAAACCTTCTCTCCTTCCCAGCTCCCCCTTCCCCAGTTTTCCATCACTTTCCTACAGCCATCCTTCTGGGAGTGGTGGCCATCTCCCTCCTCCTCCTGGCTGCAGCCACCTACTGTACTGTGAAGAAAGGTGAGTGATTTGGGGACACGGAGGGGAACCAATGAGGTGAAACCCAGAGGGGAGGTTGAATCACCCATCCAGGTTGAGCATTGCCAGTTCCTTACCCCGTATTACGGGACGGGGAAAGAAACCTTTTCTTTATCAGCTCTGGGGAGGAAAGGTAGCTGTGACAGAGAAGACCAAATGTTTCTCTGCTCCTGGGAAATATTTCTTCACAGCCCTTTGGGCACAAGAAGGGAGTCTCCGAGATACAAACACGGCTCCTCAACACTTAAGCTGTGGATGGCTGCTGAGAGCTTGGGAGAAACCCATCTGGACTCACTCTTACATAGACAGAAAAATGGCACCTTAAGTGAGCTGTGGAGGTTGATCCCCTCCTGTTCATGGGGCAGCCCAGAGCATGGAGAGCCAGGGCTGGGCAGTAACTCTGCCTCCCTGCCTCTCCCTTCCTTTTCCTTGCAGGGGTCTGCAGAGAGAGATGCCAAAGGTGAGCACTGATCCCTCCTAGTTGTGGGGCTGGGGGAGGACGGGGACGGTTGTATATCTCCCAGATGCTTTGGGGTGGTCCTTGGCCATGGACAGCATGGTTTGTATCTGTGGGTGGCTTCCCCCAGGCTGGAGACAGGGAGGAGCTGGGATTACCCTGGGCTTGACTCCAGCCATGGACCTGAAACAAGAAAGCACCATCAATGGGAATGACCCCAATGGCCCCTTTATATCCAGGACACAGACCGAAAAATCCTTTCCCCACTTTGCACCAGGCAGCAGCAACTTCCGAGCCATGAGACTGAAGTGACTGTTGACAG
>NW_015091575.1:29660-29948 GCF_001431845.1 Calidris pugnax | reverse complement strand
GGGAGGAACTGGGAGGGACTGGGAGAGAGCAAGGGCATCCCCATCCTCAAGCTCTGCATCCTTATTGAGGATGGTGGGGGGTAGGCGTGGCCAGGAAGAGGTAGGCGGGGCCTGGAGGAGGTGGGCGTGGCAGCTGGGTGTGGCTGGGAGGGACTGGGATAAACTGGGATGGACTGGGAGAGGAGAAGGGCATCCCCATCCTCAGCCTCTACATCCCTATGGAGGATGCCAGGGGTGAGCGTGCCAGGAAAGGGTGGGCGTGGCCAGGAAGTGGTGGGCGTGGACGAT
>NW_015091575.1:29351-29650 GCF_001431845.1 Calidris pugnax | reverse complement strand
GTGGCACCTGGGTGTGGCTGGGATAGAGTGGGATGGACTGGGAGAGGAGAAGGGCATCCCCATCCTCAGCCTCTACATCCCTATGGAGGATGCCTGGGGTGGGCGGGGCCAGGAAAGGATGGGCGTGGCCAAGGGGATGTGGGCGTGGTCATGAGGGGTGGGCGTGTCAATTGGGTGTGGCTGGGAGGGACTGGGATAAACTGGGATGGACTGGGAGAGACTGGAAGAGGACCAGGTCTACCTCATCCTCTACGTCCCTATGGAGGATGGGGGGCGTGGCCAAAAGGGGTGGAGATCGG
>NW_015091575.1:25450-28417 GCF_001431845.1 Calidris pugnax | reverse complement strand
TCCATCCCAGCCCCTCCCCCACCTCCATCCCTCCATCCAACGTCCATCTCCACGTCCGTCTGTCCTTCACCCCTCCCTCCCCACCTTCTCCACCCTCTTGGTGTCCATCCCCACGTTCTCCCTCCATCCATCCAACGTCCATCCCAACGTTCTCCAACCGCCCCATGTCCCTCTGTCCTTCATCCATCCCTCCATCCCAACGTTCTCCATCCATCCCAGTGTCCGTCCAACCTCCATCCATCCATCCCCACGTTCTCCACCCTCTTGGTGTCCATCTCCATGTCCTCCATCCATCCAACATCCTCCATCCATCCAACGTCCATCTGTCCTCCATCCATCCATCTGTCCCAACGTCCTCCATCCATCCAACGTCCATCCCAACATTCTCCATCCATCCGATGTCCATCTGTCCCTCATCCATCCCTACATCCTCTACCCTTTTTGGTGTCCATCCCAATGTCCTCCATCCATCCAATGTTCATCCCAGTGTCCATCTGTCCTTCACCCATCCCTCCATCCCCACGTTCTCCACCCTTCTTGGTGTCCATCTCCACATCCTCCATCCATCCAACGTCCATCCCAACATCCTCCATCCATCCAACGTCCATCTGTCCTTCATCTATCCATCTGTCCCAACGTCCTCCATCCATCCAACATCCATCCCAGTGTCCATCTGTCCTTCATCCATCCCTCCATCCATCCCTCTCTCCATCCATCCCCACCCTTCTTGGTGTCCATCCCAACGTCCTCCATCCATCCAATGTTCATCCCAGTGTCCGTCTGTCCTTCATCCATCCATCCATCCTAACGTTCTCCCTCCATCCAACGTCCATCCCGACGTTCTCCAACCGCCCCATGTCCGTCTGTCCTTCACCCATCCCTCCATCCCTCCTTCCTGATGTTCTCCACCCTTCTTGGTGTCCATCCCCACATTCTCCATCCATCCAACATCCATCCCTATGTCCTCCATCCATCCTGACGTCCATCTGTCCTTCATCCATCCATCCATCCCGACGTTCTCCAACCGACCCATGTCCATCTGTCCTTCATCCATCCATCCCAATGTCCTCCATCCATCCAACGTCCATCCCAATGTCCTTCATCCATCCAATGTCCATCCCAGTGTCCGTCTGTCCTTCATCCATCCATCCATCCCAACATCCATCCCAACGTCCTTCATCCATCCAACGTCCATCCCAGTGTCCATCTGTCCTTCATCCATCCATCCATCCGTCCCAACGTTCTCCAACCATCCAACATCCATCCCAACATTCTCCAACCACCCAATGTCCGTCTGTCCTTCATCCATCCATCCCAACATCCTCCACTCTTTTTGGTGTCCATCCCAACGTCCTCCATCCATCCAATGTCGATCTGTCCTTCACCCATCCCTCCATCCCCATGTTTTCCACCCTTCTTGGTGTCCATCCCAACGTCCTCCATCCATCCAATGTCGATCTGTCCTTCACCCATCCCTCCATCCCCATGTTTTCCACCCTTCTTGGTGTCCATCCCAACGTTCCCCAACCATCCAACGTCCAACCCAACATCCTCCATCCATCCAATGTCCATCCCAGTTTCCGTCTGTCCTTCACCCCTCCCTCCCCACCTTCTCCACCCTCTTGGTGTCCATCTCCACGTCCTCATCCATCCAACGTCCATCCCAGTGTCCCTCTGTCCTTCATCCATCCATCCATCCCAACGTTCTCCATCCATCCAATGTCTATCCCGACGTTCTCCAACCACCCGATGTCCATCTGTCCTCCATCCATCCATCTGTCCCAACATCCATCCCAATGTCCTTCATCCATCCAATGTCCATCCCAGTGTCCATCTGTCCTTCATCCATCCCTCCATCCATCCATCCCCACGTTCTCCAACCACCTGATGTCCATCTGTCCTCCATCCATCCCTCCATCCCTCCATCCTCACGTTCTCCACTCCTCCTGGTGTCCATCCCCGTGTCCTTCACCCCTCCAACGTCCATCCCTACGTCCTCCGTCTATCCCAACGTCCATCTGACCTTCATCCACGTCTCCATCCCCAAGTTCTCCACCCTTTGGTGTCCATCCCCGTGCCCTCCATCAGTCCAATGTCCATCCCAACATCCTCCATCCATCCCAATGTCCATCCCTCCTTCACCCACGCCTCCCTCCATCCATCCTTACGTCCTCCACCCATCCTGACGTCCATCTGTCCTTCCTCCATCCCATTGTCCACCCATCCCCACATTCTTCACCCTTCTTGGTGTCCATCCCTATGTCCCCCACCCATCCCAGTGTCCATCTGTCCTCCATCCGTCCCTCCGTCCATCCATCCCCACGTTCTCCACTCTTCTTGGTGTCCATCTCCACGTCCTCCATCCATCCAATGTCCATCCCAACATCTTCGATCCATCCAACGTCCATCCCAGTGTCCATCTGTCCTTCATCCATCCATCCCAACATTCTCCACCCATCCCAATGACCATCCCAATGTCCTCCACCCATCCCAATGACCATCCCTATGTCCTCCATCCATCCTGATGTCCATCTGTCCTTCATCCATCCCTCCATCCCAACGTTCTCCACCCATCCCAATGACCATCCCAATGTTCTCCATCCATCCCAATGACCATCCCTATGTCCCCCATCCATCCTGATGTCCATCTGTCCTTCATCCATCCCTCCATCCCAACATTCTCCATCCATCCAACGTCCATCCCAATGTCCATCTGTCCTTCATCCATCCATCCCAACGTCCTCCACCCTTTTTGGTGTCCATCCCTGTGTCCTTCACCCATCCAACGTCCATCCCAACGTCCTCCACCCATCCCAATGACCATCCCTACGTCCTCCATCCATCCCTACGTCCATCTGTCCTTCCTCCATCCCATTGTCCCTCCATCCCCACCCCCTGGTGCCCACCCCCACGTCCTCCATCCATCCCTCCCTCCGTCCGTCCGTCCATCCCCTGCCCATCCCCCCA
>NW_015091575.1:22612-24097 GCF_001431845.1 Calidris pugnax | reverse complement strand
GCGTCCTCGGTACGGGGGGGCGGGGACACCAGGGTGGGGGTGGGGGACCTCCTCGGGGTCATGGGGACACCCTGGAGAACCTCCCTGAGGTGGTGGTTGGGCTGGGGGACAGCATGGAGAACCTCCTTGGGGGTGAGGAACGTCAACGGGGTCAAGGGGACACCACAGAGAACCTCCTTGGGGGTGGGGACACCACAGGGAACCTCCCTGGGGTCATGGGGACACCCTGGAGAACCTCCCTGGGGTCATGGTTGGGTTGGAGGACACCCTGGAGAACCTTCTTGGGGGTGAGGAACCTCAACGGGGACATGGGGACACCCTGGAGAACCTCCCTGAGGTCGTGGTTGGGCTTGGGGACACCCTGGAGAACCTCCTTGGGGTTGAGGAACCTCAACGGGGACATGGGGACACCCTGGAGAACCTCCTTGGGGTCATGGAGACACCCTGGAGAACTTCCTTGGGGGTGAGGAACCTCAACAGGGTCATGGGGACACCACAGAGAACCTTCTTGGGGGTGGGGACCCCATATCGAACCTCATTGGGGTCATGGGGACACCCTGGAGAACCTCCCTGGGGTCATGGTTGGGCTTGGGGACACCCTGGAGAACTTCCTTGGGGGTGAGGAACGTCAACGGGGTCATGGGGACACCCTGGAGAACCTCCCTGAGGTCGTGGTTGGGCTTGGGGACACCCTGGAGAACCTTCTTGGGGGTGAGGAACCTCAACAGGGTCATGGGGACACCACAGAGAACGTTCCTGAGGTCGTGGTTGGGCTTGGGGACACCATAGAGAATCTTCTTGGGGGTGGGGACACCACAGAGAACCTCCCTGGGTCATGGGGACATCCTGGAGAACCTCCTTGGGAGTGAGGAACTTCAACGGGGTCATGGGGACACCACAGAGAATCTCCCTAAGGTCATGGTTGGGCTTGGGGACACCCTGGAGAACGTTCTTGGGGCATGAGTTGGGTGTGGGGACATGGGGACACCACGGAGAACCTTCTTGGGGTCATGGGAAGACCATGGAGAACCTTCTTGGGGGTGGGGACACCCTGGAGAACCTCCTCAGGGACGTGGGTTTGGTGTGGGTCATGGGGACACCCTGGAGAACCTCCTTGGGGTCACGGGGACACCACGGAGACCCTCCTGAGGGACGTGGGTTGGGCTTGGGGACACCACGGAGAACCTTCTTGATGACACGGGTGGGACGTGGGGACACCAGGGGCTCTGATGACCTGCTCCGTGGTGGGGGGAGGCCACCTCCCCACGTGTGTGTGTGTCCCCCCCCGGCCCCGTGTCCCCACCCCACCCCACCCCAGGCTTCCTGAGCACGGGGGACCAGGCGGCCAAGGGCAACTACGGGCTCCTGGACCAGATCCAGGCGCTGCGGTGGCTCAACGAGAACGTGGGGCACTTCGGGGGTGACCCCCAACGAATCACCATCTTCGGCTCCGGCGCCGGCGCCGCCTGCGTCAGCCTCCCCATC
>NW_015091575.1:17943-20028 GCF_001431845.1 Calidris pugnax | reverse complement strand
GGGGGTGGGGGTGTCCACACACCCTGGTGGGACTCCATCCCCACGTCCCCACGTCCTTGCACCCTGGTGGGACTCCATTCCTATGTCCCCACCATGTCCCCATGTGCCTACACTTTGGTGGGACCCCATCCCCATGTCCCTGCACCCTGGTGAGACTCCATTCCCACACCCTGGTAGGACTCCATCCCTACATCCCCACCACATCTCCGTGTGCCTACACCCTGGTGGGACCCCATCCCCACATCCCCACACCCTGGTGGGACCCCATCCCCACGTCCCCACCATGTCCCCATATGCCTACACCCTGGTGGGACTCCATCCCCACGTCCCCACACCCTGGTGGGACTCATCCCCACCACATCAAAGGGAAAGAGGACGTGGTGGCTGTGGCCACGGGGGGACAGGAGGGTGGGGATGGGGGGACATGGGGGATGGGGACAGGGGGTGGATGGAGAGGGGGTGTCCGTGTGCATGGACGGGTGGGTGGGACAGCTGGGTGGGTAGGTAGTTAAGTGGTTGGGTGGATGGGTGGTTGGTTGGCTGGTTGAGCGCTTGGTTGGGTGGGTAGTTGGGTGGTTGAGTCGATGGGTGGGTGGGTGGTTGGATCATTGGTTGAGTGGTTGGTTGGTTGGGTGGTTGGCTGGTTAAGGGTTTGGTTGGGTGGATGGGTGGGTGGATGAGTGGTTGGATGGGTGGTTGAGGGGCTGGTTGGATGGTTGGAGAGATGGATGGGTAGTTGGTTGGTTGGATGGACGGACAGATGGATGGCTGTGTGGGTAGTTGAGTGGATGGGTGGTTGGTTGGGTGGTTGGTTGAGTGATTGGGTGGACGAGTGGTTGGTTGGTTGGATGGATGGACACATGGGTGGATTGATGGGTAGTTGAGTGGTTGGGTGGGTGGATGGTCAGATGAGGGCCTGGTTGGATGGATGGTTGAACAGATGGATGGACACGTGGACGGATGGGTGGGTAGTTGAGTGGGTGGGTGGTTGGATGGATGGATAATTGAGCGGTTGGTTGAGTGGTTGGTTGAGGGGCTGGTTGGGTGGATGGACAGATGGACAGATGGGTAGTTGAGCTGTTGGTTGGTTTGTTGAGGGGCTGGTTGGGTGGTTGGACACATGGATGGATGGACGGATGGGTAGTTGAGTGGTTGGTTGGCTGGTTGGACACATGGATGGATGGAAGGACGGGTAGTTGAGCAGTTGGTTGGTTGGGGGGCTGGTTGGCTGGTTGGACACATGGATGGGTAGTTGAGCGGTTGGTTGGATGGGTGGTTGATTGAGGGGCTGGTTAGCTGGGTGGTTGGACACATGGATGGATGGATGGATGGGTGGGTGGGTAGTTGAGCAGTTGGTTGGATGGTTGGACACATGGATGGACGGACGGATGGGTAGTTGAGCTGTGGGTTGATTGGGGGGCTGGTTAGACACATGGATGGGTAGTTGAGCGGTTGGTTGGGTGGATGGACAGATGGATGGATGAATGGATGGATGGGTAGTTGAATGGTTGGTTGGACAGATGGATAGATGGATGGGTGGGTAGTTGAGCGGTTGGTTGGCTGGTTGGACACATGGACAGAAGGATGGATGGGTGGATGGGTAGTTGAGCAGTTGGTTGGTTGGGGGGCTGGTTGGACACATGGATGGATTGATGGATGGATGGATGGATGGATGGATGGATGGGTAGTTGAGCGGTTGGTTGGCTGGTTGGACACAGGGATGGATGGATGGGTGGGTAGTTGAGTGGTTGCATGGACCGTTGGACACGTGGACGGACAAAACCTCCTCAGCTCCTCACCCCCCGCTTCCCCCCCCTCCCCGTATCTTCTCCCCCCCCCACAGGGACCCCAACCAGCCGGTGCCCCAGGACACCAAGTTCATCCACACCAAACCCAACCGCTTCGAGGAGGTGGTTTGGACCCGCTTCGACGGGAAGGACAAACGCTACCTCCACATCGGCCTCAAGCCCCGCGTCCGCGACCACTACCGGGCCAACAAGGTGGCCTTTTGGCTGGAGCTGGTCCCTCATCTCCACAACCTCCACCAGCTGCCCCACGCCTCCACCACCACCCGCCTCCCCCCGC
>NW_015091575.1:13162-14689 GCF_001431845.1 Calidris pugnax | reverse complement strand
GGGATGGGAGGGAGGGGGGTTATACTGGGAGCAAACTGGGAGGAAACTGGGATCACACTGGGATTATACTGGGATGAAACTGGGAGGGAGTGGGGTTGTACTGGGAGCAAACTGGGATCATACCAGGCCCATACTGGGAGTAAACTGGGATGAGAGCGGGGCTGTACTGGGATCAAACTGGGAGGGAGTCTGGATTTATACTGGGAATAAACTGGGATGAGGCCTGGACTATACTGGGAGCAAACTGGGATGGGAGAGGGGTTATACTGGGAGCAAATTGGGACTGCACTGGGTTTATACTGGGAACAAACTGGGATCATACCAGGCTTATACTGGGAGCAAACTGGGATGGGAGTGAGGTTGTACTGGGAGCAAACTGGGATAGCACCAGGATTATACTGGGAATAAACTGGGGTTGCACTGGGGATGCCCTGGGGCCATACTGGGAGCAAACTGGGATCACACTGGGGATGCACTGGGATTATACTGGGAACAAACTGGGAATGCCCCGGCTTTATACTGGGATGAACTGGGGGTGCTCTGGGTTTTACTGGGAACAAACTGGGATGGAACCAGGATTATACTGGGAGTGAACTGGGGATGCTCGAGGGTTTTACTGGGATGGACTGGGGGATGCCCCAGATTTATACTGGGAGCAAACTGGGATCACACTGGGGTTAAACTGGGAACAAACTGGGAATGCCCCGGGATTATACTGGGAGCAAACTGGGAATGGTTTGGGGTTTATACTGGGAACAAACTGGGGGTGTCCCAGGTTTATACTGGGATGGACTGGGCGGTGCCTCAGATTTATACTGGGAGCAAACTGGGATCATACTGGGAGCAAACTGGGGATGCTCGAGGGTTTTACGGGGATGAACTGGGGGATGCCCCAGATTTATACTGGGAGCAAACTGGGATCACACTGGGGTTAAACTGGGAACAAACTGGGAATGCCCCGGGATTATACTGGGAGCAAACTGGGAATGGTTTGGGGTTTATACTGGGAACAAACTGGGGGTGTCCCAGGTTTATACTGGGATGGACTGGGCGGTGCCTCAGATTTATACTGGGAGCAAACTGGGATCATACTGGGAGCAAACTGGGGATGCTCGAGGGTTTTACGGGGATGAACTGGGGGATGCCCCAGATTTATACTGGGAGCAAACTGGGAGTACCCCTGGTTTATACTGGGATGGACTGGGGGGTGCCCTGGATTTGTACTGGGACCGAACTGGGGATGCTCCGGGGTTTTACTGGGAACAAACTGGGATGGCACCAGGATTGTACTGGGAGTGAACTGGGATTGCACTGGGATCATACTGGGATGAACTGGGGGATGCCCCAGGTTTATACTGGGAGCAAACTGGGATCGCACTGGGGATTCCCCAGGATTATACTGGGATGGACTGGGACGGCACCAGGATTATACTGGGATTGAACTGGGATGGACTGGGACGCCCTGGGGCTGCACTGGGATGAACTGGGGCTCCCCCAGCTTTATACTGGGATGAACTGGGAGGGGGG
>NW_015091575.1:11193-11847 GCF_001431845.1 Calidris pugnax | reverse complement strand
TGGTTTTGGGGGGCAGGAGGGTGATGTGTGGGTCTGTGGGTCAGCATGTGGGTCTCTGCCCCATAGAGCCCCAGTTCTGTGGGTCTGTGGGTGGATGTGGGTGGGATGTGTGGGTCTGGGGGTGATGTGTGGGTCAGTGTGTGGGTCTGTGCCCCACAGAGCCCCAGCTCCGGGGGGCTGTGGGGTGGATGTGGGTGGGATGTGTGGGTCTGGGGGTGATGTGTGGGTCAGTGTGTGGGTCTGTGCCCCACAGAGCCCCAGCTCCGGGGGGCTGTGGGGTGGATGTGGGTGGGATGTGTGGGTCTGGGGGTGATGTGTGGGTCAGTGTGTGGGTCTGTGCCCCACAGAGCCCCAGCTCCGGGGGGCTGTGGGGTGGATGTGGGTGGGATGTGTGGGTCTGGGGGTGATGTGTGGGTCAGTGTGTGGGTCTGTGCCCCACAGAGCCCCAGCTCCGGGGGGCTGTGGGGTGGATGTGGGTGGGATGTGTGGGTCTGGGGGTGATGTGTGGGTCAGTGTGTGGGTCTGTGCCCCACAGAGCCCCAGCTCCGGGGGGCTGTGGGGTGGATGTGGGTGGGATGTGTGGGTCGCTGTGGGTCTGGGGGTGATGTGTGGGTCAGTGTGGGGGTCTGGGGGTCTGTGTGTGTCAGAGAGCGG
>NW_015091575.1:0-2714 GCF_001431845.1 Calidris pugnax | reverse complement strand
CAGGGGGCTCGCACGAGGGCACGGGCGGGTTCAGGGGGCTTGCACGAGGACACAGGGGGGCATGGGGGGCTTGCACGGGGGTTTTTACACAAGGGGGTTTGAACGGGGGGGGTTGCACAGGGATCGTCTGGGGCTGTTTCCACAAGGGGTTTGCACAGGGATGGTGACCCGAGGGGTCCTCCTGGGGCTTCCCCGGGCTCTTGCACGTGGGTTTTTCACAACGGCCTTGCACGAGGGCCTCGCACCAGGGGTTTTGCACAAAGGGTCTGTGTTGGCTTCGTCTGGGGCCGTTTCCATGGGGATTTCCACGGGGGAGGTGACATGAGGGGTCATCCCAGGGCTCTTACACGGGGGTTTTACACCCTGTCCTTACACGAGGGCCTTGCACAAGGGCTTTTACACGAGGGATTTGAATGGGGGGTTGCACAGGGAGGGTCTGGGGCCATTTCCATGGGGGTTTCCACGGGGGAGGTGACATAAGGGATCATCCCAAGCCTCTTGCACGGGGGTTTTGCACCATGTCCTTACACGAGGGCCTTGCACAAGGGCTTTTACACGAGGGGGGTTGAGCAGGGAGGGTCTGGGGCCGTTTCCATGGGGATTTCCACGGGGGAGGCGACATAAGGGGTCATCCCAAGCCTCTTGCACGGGGGTTTTGCACCATGTCCTTGCACGAGGGCCTTGCACAAGGGCTTTTACACGAGGGATTTGAGTAGAGGATTGCACAGGGAGGGTCTGGGGCTGTTTCCATGGGGCTTTTCCAAGGGATGGTGACCCGAGGGGTCATCCCAGGCCTCCTGCACGTGGGTTTTGCACCATGACCTTGCACGAGGGCCTTGCACAAGGGCTTTTACACGAGGAGGGTTGAGTGGGGGTTGAGCAGGGAGGGTCTGGGGCTGTTTCCATGGGGCTTTTCCAAGGGATGGTGACCCGAGGGGTCATCCCAGGCCTCCTGCACGTGGGTTTTGCCCCATGACCTTGCACGAGGGCCTTGCACAAGGGCTTTTACACGAGGAGGGTTGAGTGGGGGTTGAGCAGGGAGGGTCTGGGGCCATTTCCAGGGGGGTTTCCACGGGGGAGGCGACACAAGGAATCATCCCAGGCCTCTTGCACGGGGGTTTTGCACCCCGTCCTTGCACGAGGGGCCCCGCCTGACGCGTCCCCGTGTTGCACAGGGGAGAAGATGACGCTGTCGCTCTTCGCGCTGCTCACACTCACCGTCTTCCTCCTCCTCTTGGCCGACAAAGTCCCCGCCACGTCGCTGGCCGTGCCCCTCATCGGGCGGTACCTCACGGGGACCCTGGTGCTGCTCACGCTCTGCGTCATCCTCAGCGTCGGCGTCCTCAACCTGCACCACCGCCGGCCCGCCTCGCACGCCCTGCCCCCCTGGGCACGAGGGGTGAGGGGGTCAGACCCACACTTGGGGGGCAGAGCCACACTTGGGGGTCCCAGCAGCCCCAGAGCCCCCAAATGGCTGGGTTCCCTCCCAAAACTGTGGGTCACACCTGGAAATATGGGTCTCCCCATCCAGGACCTCTCCCCCTGGGTGTGAGGGATGAGGGGCTGCCCCACACTTGGGGGGCAGGAGCTCGTGGGGGGGGGTCCCAGCAGCCCCAGAGCCCCCCAAAAACCTGGGTTCATCCCCAAGGTGGCCCCAACCTGGCTCCCTCCTGGAAATGTGGGTCCCACCATCCAGGACCTGTCCCCCTGGGTGCGAGGGGTGAGGGGCTGCCCCACACTTGGGGGTCAGACTCTCCCTTGGGGGTCAGCCCCACACTTGGGGGTCAGACTCTCCCTTGGGGGTCAGCCCCACACTTGGGGGTCAGACTCTCCCTTGGGGGTCAGCCCCACACTTGGGGGTCAGACTCTCCCTTGGGGGTCAGCCCCACACTTGGGGGTCAGACTCTCCCTTGGGGGTCAGCCCCACACTTGGGGGTCAGACTCTCCCTTGGGGGTCAGCCCCACACTTGGGGGTCAGAGCCACACTTGGGGGGCAGGAGCTCGTGGGGGGGGGTCCCAGCAGCCCCAGAGCCCCCCAAAAACCTGGGTTCATCCCCAAGGTGGCCCCAACCTGGCTCCCTCCTGGAAATGTGGGTCCCACCATCCAGGACCTGTCCCCCTGGGTGCGAGGGGTGAGGGGCTGCCCCACACTTGGGGGGCAGGAGCTGCGTGGGGGGGTCCCAGCATCCCCAGAGCCCCCCAAAACGCCTGGGTTCCTTCCCAAAAGTGTGGGTCACACCTGGAAATCTGGGTCTCCCCATCTCTGCCACGCACGCCCTGCCCCACTGGGCCCCACACTTGGGGGTCAGCCCCACACTTGGGGGGCAGGAGCCACGTGTGGGGGTCCCAGCAGCCCCAGAGCCCCCCAAAATGGCTGGGTTCCTTCCCAAAAGTGTGGGTCACACCTGGAAATATGGGTCCCCCCATCCAGGACCTGTCCCCCTGGGCACGAGGGGTGAGGGGCTGCCCCACACTTGGGGGTCAGACCCACACTTGTGGGGCAGGAGCTCGCGTGGGGGGGTCCCAGCATCCCCAGGGCCCCCCAAATGGCTGGGTTCCCTCCCAAAAGTGTGGGTCCCGCCTGGAAATATGGGTCCCCCCATCCAGGATCTTCCCCCCCCGGGTGGGAGGGGGGAGGGGCTGCCCCACACTTGGGGGTCAGACCCACACTTGTGGGGCAGGAGCTCGCGTGGGGGGGTCCCAGCATCCCCAGG
>NW_015091574.1:0-2837 GCF_001431845.1 Calidris pugnax | reverse complement strand
GGAAATGTGGGGCAGGGTCTGCTATGGGGAGATATGGGGCAGGGTCCCTATGGGGTGTGTGGGGCAGAGACTGCTATGGGGCAGGGTGTGGGTCAGTGCCCTATGGGGCAGGCTCCGCTATGGGGCAGGGTTCCCTGTGGGGAAATGTGGGGCAGGGTCTGCTATGGGGAGATATGGGGCAGGGTCCCTATGGGGCACGGGGGGCAGGGTCTGCTATGGGGAGATATGGGGCAGGGTCCCTATGGGGCACGGGGGGCAGGGTCTGCTATGGGGAGATATGGGGCAGGGTCCCTATGGGGCACGGGGGGCAGGGTCTGCTATGGGGAGATATGGGGCAGGGTCCCTATGGGGCACGGGGGGCAGGGTCTGCTATGGGGAGATATGGGGCAGGGTCCCTATGGGGCACGGGGGGCAGGGTCTGCTATGGGGAGATATGGGGCAGGGTCCCTATGGGGCACGGGGGGCAGGGTCTGCTATGGGGCAGGGGCCCTATGGGGCAGGGTCCGTGTGGGGCAGGGTCTGTTATGGGGCAGGGTCCCTATGGGGCACCGTGGGGCAGGCTCTGCTATGGGGAGATGTGGGGCAGGTTCCGCTATGGGGAGATGTGGGGCAGAGCCCCCCCTCTGGACACCTGGGTCCGCTATGGGGCAGGGTGTGGGGCAGGAACCCTCTGGGGCGTGTGGGGCAGCGTCTACTATGGGGCAGGGTGTGGGGCAGGATCCCCTATGGGGTGTGTGGGGCAGGGTCTGCTATGGGGCGGGGTCTGCATCAGTGCCCTATGGGGCAGGGACCCTATGGGGCAGGCTCCGCTATGGGGCAGGGTGTGGGGCAGGGTCTGCTATGGGGCAGGCTGTGGGGCAGGAATCCTATGGGGCAGGGTCTGCTATGGGGCAGGCTGTGGGGCAGGAATCCTATGGGGCAGGGTCTGCTATGGGGCAGGCTGTGGGGCAGGAATCCTATGGGGCAGGGTCTGCTATGGGGCAGGCTGTGGGGCAGGAATCCTATGGGGCAGGGTCTGCTATGGGGCAGGCTGTGGGGCAGGAATCCTATGGGGCAGGGTCTGCTATGGGGCAGGCTGTGGGGCAGGAATCCTATGGGGCAGGGTCTGCTATGGGGCAGGCTGTGGGGCAGGAATCCTATGGGGCAGGGTCTGCTATGGGGCAGGCTGTGGGGCAGGAATCCTATGGGGCAGGGTCTGCTATGGGGCAGGCTGTGGGGCAGGAATCCTATGGGGCAGGGTCTGCTATGGGGCAGGCTGTGGGGCAGGAATCCTATGGGGCAGGGTCTGCTATGGGGCAGGCTGTGGGGCAGGAATCCTATGGGGCAGGGTCTGCTATGGGGCAGGCTGTGGGGCAGGAATCCTATGGGGCAGGGTCTGCTATGGGGCAGGCTGTGGGGCAGGAATCCTATGGGGCAGGGTCTGCTATGGGGCAGGCTGTGGGGCAGGAATCCTATGGGGCAGGGTCTGCTATGGGGCAGGCTGTGGGGCAGGAATCCTATGGGGCAGGGTCTGCTATGGGGCAGGCTGTGGGGCAGGAATCCTATGGGGCAGGGTCTGCTATGGGGCAGGCTGTGGGGCAGGAATCCTATGGGGCAGGGTCTGCTATGGGGCAGGCTGTGGGGCAGGAATCCTATGGGGCAGGGTCTGCTATGGGGCAGGCTGTGGGGCAGGAATCCTATGGGGCAGGGTCTGCTATGGGGCAGGCTGTGGGGCAGGAATCCTATGGGGCAGGGTCTGCTATGGGGCAGGCTGTGGGGCAGGAATCCTATGGGGCAGGGTCTGCTATGGGGCAGGCTGTGGGGCAGGAATCCTATGGGGCAGGGTCTGCTATGGGGCAGGCTGTGGGGCAGGAATCCTATGGGGCAGGGTCTGCTATGGGGCAGGCTGTGGGGCAGGAATCCTATGGGGCAGGGTCTGCTATGGGGCAGGCTGTGGGGCAGGAATCCTATGGGGCAGGGTCTGCTATGGGGCAGGCTGTGGGGCAGGAATCCTATGGGGCAGGGTCTGCTATGGGGCAGGCTGTGGGGCAGGAATCCTATGGGGCAGGGTCTGCTATGGGGCAGGCTGTGGGGCAGGAATCCTATGGGGCAGGGTCTGCTATGGGGCAGGCTGTGGGGCAGGAATCCTATGGGGCAGGGTCTGCTATGGGGCAGGCTGTGGGGCAGGAATCCTATGGGGCAGGGTCTGCTATGGGGCAGGCTGTGGGGCAGGAATCCTATGGGGCAGGGTCTGCTATGGGGCAGGCTGTGGGGCAGGAATCCTATGGGGCAGGGTCTGCTATGGGGCAGGCTGTGGGGCAGGAATCCTATGGGGCAGGGTCTGCTATGGGGCAGGCTGTGGGGCAGGAATCCTATGGGGCAGGGTCTGCTATGGGGCAGGCTGTGGGGCAGGAATCCTATGGGGCAGGGTCTGCTATGGGGCAGGCTGTGGGGCAGGAATCCTATGGGGCAGGGTCTGCTATGGGGCAGGCTGTGGGGCAGGAATCCTATGGGGCAGGGTCTGCTATGGGGCAGGCTGTGGGGCAGGAATCCTATGGGGCAGGGTCTGCTATGGGGCAGGCTGTGGGGCAGGAATCCTATGGGGCAGGGTCTGCTATGGGGCAGGCTGTGGGGCAGGAATCCTATGGGGCAGGGTCTGCTATGGGGCAGGCTGTGGGGCAGGAATCCTATGGGGCAGGGTCTGCTATGGGGCGGGGTCTGCATCAGTGCCCTATGGGGCAGGCTCCGCTATGGGGCAGGGTGTGGGGCAGGGCCCCTATGGGGCATGTGGGGCAGGGTCTGCTATGGGGCAGGCTGTGGGGCAGGAATCCTATGGGGCAGGGTCTGCTATGGGGAGA
>NW_015091573.1:13498-43951 GCF_001431845.1 Calidris pugnax | reverse complement strand
CCCTCCGCGGCCACCGTCCCGGGGGGCGGGTGTGCGTCTCTCTATGCGTGTCTGTCTGTGCGTGTCTGTCTTTGTGTGTGTCTCTCTGTCTGTCTCTGTGCCTCTGTTTGTGCCTCTGTCAGTGTGTGTGTGTGTCTCTCTTTTTCTGTGTGTGTCTCTCTTTTTCTGTGTGTGTCTCTGTCTGTGTCTCTCTGTGTGTGTGTGTCTCTCTGTGCCTGTCTGCGTGTGTCTGTCTCTGTGCGTGTCTCTCTGTGTCTCTGTCTCTGTGTGTCTCTGTCTGTCTCTGTGCGTGTCTGTGTCTGTGTCTCTGTCTGTGTGTTTCTCTGTCTGTCTCTGTGTCTGTGTGTGCCTCTGTCTGTCTCTTGAGTGTGTCTGTGTGCCTGTGTGTGTGCCTCTGTGTGTGTGTGCCTCTGTCTGTGCCTGTGTGTGTCTCTGTGTGTCTGTCTGTGCCTGTGTGTGTCTCTGTCTCTGTATGTGTCTCTGTGTGTGTGTCTGTCTGTGCGTGTCTGTCCTGTGTGTCTCTGTGTGTCTGTGTGTCTGTCTATATGTGTCTCTCTGTGCGTGTCTCTGTGTCTGTGCGTGTCTGTGTCTATGTGTCTGTCTCTGTGCCTGTGTGTGCCTCTGTCTCTTGAGTGTGCCTGTCTGTGTGTGTGTCTGTGTGTCTCTGTCTGTGTGTGTGTCTATGCGTGTCTGTCTGTGCCTCTGTGTGTGTCTCTGCCTCTGTGTGTCTCTGTGTGTCTGTCTTTGTGTCTCTGTGTGTGTGTCTCTGTGTCTGTGTGTGCCTCTGTCTGTCTCTTGAGTGTGTCTGTCTTTGTGTGTCTCTGTGTGTCTGTCTGTGCCTGTGTGTGTGTCTCTGTGTCTCTGTGTGTGTGTGTCTCTCTCTGTCTGTCTCTGTGTGTGCATTCCTGTGTGTCTCTCTTTGTCTGTCTCTTGAGTGTGTCTGTGTGTCTGTCTGTGCCTGTGTGTGCCTCTGTCTGTCTGCGTGTCTCTCTGTCTGTGTGTCTGTGTGTGTGTCTTCCCGGGGGGTGTTCCGCCACTCCTGGTGGGTTGGGCCGGCGATGGGGATAGAAGTGGAGACGAGCCCTCGGTGGGAGCAGGGGGGTTTATGTGTAAGGGGGGTTGGGGGTGGGGAGGGGTCCCGTAGCGGTGGGGGGGTCCCGGTGGGGGGGCTCAGAAGGCCGGGTTGCCGAAGCCGAGCCGCTGCTGGGTGGCCTGGATCTCCCGCAGCAAGGCATCGTTCCTCAGGCCCAGCTGCAGGGGAGAGCGGGGAGGGGGGGTCAGGCAAGGCCAAGGGCACCCCAACACACACCCCCACCCCCGAGTAGGGGCTGCCCCCCACCGACCCCCCCCCTACGGGAACAGAAATGGGCATTTCCGTGCTCTGCCGGTACCAGCACAGAGCTGGGGGGCAGCAGGAGGGCAGGAGCCGAGGGCAAGGGCTTGGAAAGGTGTCCCCTGGGCAGGGACACCTCCCACCACACCAGGTTGCTCCAAGCCCCCTCCAACCTGCCCTTGAACCCCTCCAGGGATGGGGCAGCCACAGCTGCTCGGGGCAACCTGGGCCAGGCTCTCACCACCCTCACACCAAACAAGTTCTTCCCCACATCTCAGCTCAATCTCCTTATTTTTTGGTTTAAAACCCTTCCCCCTCATCCTATGGCTCCAGTCCCCAGATACCATCCCTGGAGGGATCTAAAAGCTGAGGGACATGGGTCAGCGGTGGGTTGGTCAGTGGTGGGTTGATGGTTAGACTCAATGACCTTTGAGGTCTCTTCCAACCCAGGGAAGTGGTGGTATCACCACAGAACCACAGAACGTTTTGGGTTGGAAGGGACCTTAAAGCCCATCCAGTTCCATCCCTTCTAGCAGCTGGGACATCTTCAGTGAGACCAGGTTCCCCAAAGCCCCCTCCAACCTGCCCTTGAACCCCTCCAGGGATGGGGCAGCCACAGCTTCTCAGGGCAACCTGGGCCTGGGTCACACCACCCTCAGCATCAAAAACTGCTTCCCAACATCTAACCTAAATCTCAGGGTTTCCAGCGGGAAGCCCTGACCCACGCCTTCACACCTGCTGTCTTCTCTGCTACGTCCTCTAATCAAACCCGCAGGTTAAAAGGGAAAGTGATTGGTGGTTGTGGGGACACCCTGGGCTGGTGCCCACCCCACAGTGGTGCCCACCCCACGGCGCTGCGGGGACACCAACCTTGAGGGTGTATTTGTAGCACTGCTCTGCCTCCCGCTGCCGTCCTCCCTGGGGAAAGGGGAGCAGAGCAGGCGGTGAGGAAACCAGAGCTCATAGGGGAGCCCAGCAGGAAGGAATGTGCCCCAGGGGACCACAAGCAGCGAAGAAGGGGGCTGCTTTTGCCCTCCCAGCACAGTCCCCAAACTATTTTTACTGCTGAGATAGAATCATAGAATGGTTAGAGTTTGAAAGGACCTTAGAGATCACCAAGTTCCAACCCCCCTGCCCTGGGCAGGGACACCTCCCACCACACCACGTTGCTCCAAGCCCCCTCCAACCTGCCCTTGAACCCCTCCAGGGATGGGGCAGCCACAGCTTCTCGGGCCAACCTGGGCCAGGCTCTCACCACCCTCACAGTAAATAATTTCTTCCTAATATCTAATCTAAACCTCCCCTCTTCCAATTTAAAACCGTTACCCCTTGTCCTGTCACTGCACTTCCTGACAAAGAGTCCCTCCCCAGCTCTCCTGGCCAACCTGGGCCAGGCTCTCACCACCCTCACACCAAACAAGTTCTTCCCCACAGCTCAGCTCCATCTCCCCTCTTGCAGGGTCAAACCCTTCCCCCTCCTCCTAGGGCTCCCCTCCCTCATCCAGAGTCCCTCCCCAGCTTTCCTGGAGCCCCTTGAGGGACTGGCAGGGGCTCTAAGGTCTCCCTGGAGCCTTCTCTTCTCCAGGCTGAGCCCCCCCAGCTCTCTCAGCCCGTCCTCCCAGCAGAGGTGCTTCATCCCTCTGATCATCTTCATGGCCCTCTGCTGGACCCTTTCCAACAGGTCCATGTCCTTCCTGTGCTGAGGACTCCAAAGCTGGACACAGAGCTCCAGGTGGGGTCTCACCAGCGCAGAGCAGAGGGGTAGAATCCCCCCCTCACCCTGCTGGGCACGCTTCTCTTGACGCAGCCCAGGATGGGGTTGGCTTTCTGGGCTGCCAGTGCACACTACTGGCTCATGTGGAGCTTCTCATCCACCAACACCCCAAGTCCTTCTCCTCAGGAGATCTACAAGATGTTTTTCAGGCTCAAAACCAGAGGCTGGTAAAGCTCTGGTGGGGGGTGGGACTATGGGGCTGGGCACTCACGTGCAGGCAGATGAGGGCGAGATATCCCCACACCTCAGCGTTGGTGTTGTTCAGGGTGTTGGCTTCGGAGAGAGCATCCTCTGCTTCCACCATCTCCTCCAGCTTGAGAGAGAGGAGGAGAGGTGTGAAGAAAAGGCAAACAGCGGTCAGGAAGGGCTGCAGAACCTGAGGGGCATCTGCTCTAGGACAGGAAGAAATCAGCATCTGGCAGGGTTTCCCCAAGAGGGGGGCAGGGAAAGGATTTAGGGTCAAGACAACCAGTGATCCTCCATGGGAGCCTCCAGTGCTCCAGTATGGAGCACAAACCTCTCCCTGCTGGCTCCCGACCCACCCTGGGAGCACAGAAATCAGCCCCCAGCTGTAAGGAAAGCAGCAGGGACACAGTGAGCTCCACCTCCAGGACCTGGGTGGTCCAGATCCATGGGGAAACACAACTCCTGATCCCTATTCCCACTGCGTGGCGACCCCCAGGAGGCAGGGGTGGCTGATGGGGCCACCTCCCGGGCCACCACTCACCTCCACAACCTCCCAGAAGATGTACATTTGGCCAAGGGAGAAACAGAAGCTGAAGTTCCTTCCCCGTTTGCATGCCTCAGCCAACCTCCCTTGGAGGAACCTGGTGAGCTGTACCCCTGGGAGGTACCTCGCTGCTGGTGGCCGGGTGTCCTTGGCAGCCCTTCAAGAGGCTGAGATTCCCTTTGGGCAGGGAAAGCACACCTGGGTGGTCCAGATCCATGGGGAAACACAACTCCTGATCCCTATTCCCACTGCGTGGCGACCCCCAGGAGGCAGGGGTGGCTGATGGGGCCACCTCCCGGGCCACCACTCACCTCCACAACCTCCCAGAAGATGTACATTTGGCCAAGGGAGAAACAGAAGCTGAAGTTCCTTCCCCGTTTGCATGCCTCAGCCAACCTCCCTTGGAGGAACCTGGTGAGCTGTACCCCTGGGAGGTACCTCGCTGCTGGTGGCCGGGTGTCCTTGGCAGCCCTTCAAGAGGCTGAGATTCCCTTTGGGCAGGGAAAGCACCGAGATTATCATAGAATCATAGAATGGTTTGGGTTGGAAGGGACCTCAAAGATCATCGAGTTCCAACCCCCCTGCCCTGGGCAGGGACACCTCCCACCAGAGCAGGTTGCTCAAAGCCCCATCCAGCCTGGCCTTGAACACTTCCAGGGATGGGGCAGCCACAACTTCCCTGGGCAACCTGTTCCAGTGTCTCACCACCCTCAGAGTAAAAAATTTCTTCCTGAGATCTAATTTGAATCTTTTTTCTTCCAATTTAAAACCGTTTCCCCTTGTCCTATCATTACCCTTCCTGGCAAATTTTCAATTTCTTCCTCTCCTCTAACATCCCGCTCAATTCCTGCGCGGTGACAAGGCAGGTCACGTGCGGGCAGGCACTCAGAGCAAAGCCCAGACCCAGATCATGGGCTTGTTGTGACATTCTGAGGTGGGAGGTGCTGGCAGTGGGACAAGAGGGGACAGATTGCTGCTCCTGAGGGTGACAGTCCTCTGACAGGGTGCCATGCTGGGACTGTGATGGCAGCTCGGCCGAAAGCATGGGTTCCACGGGCAACTAAAGGGGATTATGGAAAAGCGAGCCCTGCATCCCCAGAGCCAATTAAAGCACAGGGAACTTCAAGGTAATTATGGCACTTACCCTGTAGCAGGCGATGCCCACCCCCAGCCAGGTGAGACAGGACGCAGAGTTCTCGCAGGCGAGCAGGTAGGTCTGCTTGGCCTGGCCAAACTGCCCAGAGAGAGACCACTCTCTGCATCAAACACATCCCTCCACAGAGAGCACCCCCCTCCTCAGCACTTTGCCAAACACCCCATCTCCTGTGGGGCACAGACACCCACTGTCCCCACCACTGCTGGGGAGATCCTGCCCACTGCCCCCAGTACAGTCACAGAATCACAGAATGGTTTGGGTTGGAAGGGACCTCAAAGCCCACCCAGTGCCACCCCCTGCCCTGGGCAGGGACACCTCCCACCACACCACGTTGCTCCAAGCCCCCTCCAATCTGCCCTTGAACCCCTCCAGGGATGGGGCAGCCACAGCTTCTCGGGCCAACCTGGGCCAGGCTCTCACCACCCTCACACCAAACAAGTTCTTCCCCACAGCTCAGCTCCATCTCCCCTCTTGCAGGCTCAAACCCTTCCCCCTCCTCCTAGGGCTCCCCTCCCTCATCCAGAGTCCCTCCCCAGCTTTCCTGGAGCCCCTTGAGGGCCTGGAAGGGGCTCCAAGGTCTCTCTGGAGCCTTCTCTTCTCCAGGCTGAACCCCCCCAACTCTCTCAGCCTGTCCTCCAGCCCTCCCAGCATCTCCGGGGCCTCCTCTGGCCCCACTCCAACAGCTCTGTGTCCTTCTGATGTTGGTGGCCCCAGAGCTGGAGGCAGCGCTGCAGGGGGAGAAATGGGTGGGTCGTGTAGAAGACCCCTCATTGCCAGGATGAGAATGGCTCACCAGCCCCCTGAGACCTTGCCCAAAGGAACAGGGCATGTCCATGCTCCAAGGAGTTGAGTGCTCCAAGGAGTTGTGTACTCCAAGGTTTGCTGTGTTGTGAGATCTCAGCTACAGCTGCAAATAACGGCACCTTGTGCCTGGGGTCTGGAACACACTACTTTGTGTAAAATCCCCTTCCTCCACTCCTGCTGGCTCCTCACCTCCTCCTCTTCCAGGTAGATGGAGCCCAGGCGCAGGTAGACGAAGTGCATATCCTCAGCGTCCTCCACAAAGCCGACGGTTCGCTCATAGCACTTCTTTGCCTCCCCAAAGTCCCTCTGCAGGTAGCACAGGTGGCCCTTCTGAGCCCAGACATTGGGATTCTGTGCAGAGAAAGCCAGGAGTGAGACGTGGCTGGGAGATGGGAAGGACAGAGACCTGGGAGAGGGGCAGGGACCCCTGTAATTAGCAGAAAGGAAGAGCCGAGCGGTCTTTGATTATAGCAGGACAGATTTTACGTACAGAGTTAAAATCAAGTCAGTGGGCTCCCTGTGTGACACCACAGCACTGGGAGCCCCCTCCAGCCTTCCCTTGCCTGGTGTCCTGGCCAGTGCAAGCTTCCCCAGGTATCATGAGTACCGGGAGAGGTCAGTCCTCTCTGCCTTCTATTCAACCTGCCTCTCCAAAGCCGCCTCCCTCCTCTCTCTCTGCTGAATAGCAGCCTTGTTTCTCACCAAACAGAGCCTGACTCACCAACAGAGGGAAAGAGGATCAGGATATACATGTTCAAAGGGAAAAGAAAGGCAGACGTTGTGGAGAGAGGAGCCCTCGCTCAATGCTGCCTGTCTGTGCAGGAGATGACAGACGGCAAGCAGTAAGCGGGGTAATGAGGAGGGCAGTGCTGCAGCCACAGCCTGAGGTGGTTCATCAGAATCACAGAATTACAGAATCTTCTAGGTTGGAAGGGACCTTAAAGATCATCTTGTCCAACCGTCAACCTCACTGACAAAAATAGACACCCACACAACAAACAAGGAGCATCATCACTAAACCAGACCTCCCAGCACTACATCAACCCGGCTTTTGAACACCTCCAGGGATGGAGCCTCAACCACCTCCCTGGGCAGCCCATTCCAAGGGCTGAGAACCCTTTCAGGGAAAAAATTTTTCCTAATATCCAGCCTGAACCTCCCCTGGCGCAACTTGAGGCCATTTCCTCTCGTCCTGTCGCCTGTGACTTGAGAGAAGAGACCGCCCCCCATCTCTCTACACCCTCCTTTCAGGGAGTTGGAGAGAGCAAGAAGGTCTCCCCTCAGCCTCCTCTTCTCCAGGCTGAACCCCCCCAGCTCCCTCAGCCTCTCCTCATAAGACTTATTCTCCAGACCCCTCCCCAGCTTTGTCGCCCTTCTCTGGACCTGCTCCAGCCCCTCAATGTCTTTTTTATGGTAGGGGGCCCAAAACTGGACACAGTAATCAGCTGTGATTATCCTCCCCTGCAGAAATTGCTGCAGACTAGCACTGGAATTGCTCAAGTGGAAAGGAAGCACTAGGTTCACAAGCAGCAAAAACACAAGGCAGGGTTGGCCGTGGCGTTTGGCCGGTGTCCTGCTTGGGGACACCCTGCTGCACCCAGGGAACACCCAGAGAATTACCATGGGGTCGATCCTGACGGCCTCACAGAGACTTTCTTGGCATTTGGAGAAATCTTCCTTCAGCAAACAAGCCCGGGCCAGGGCCAGGTGGTACTCACAGGAGGGACCTCCCTGAAGGCTCAGCAGCTCGTGGGCAAGCGCCATGTGGACAAACTGGGGAGGAACAGCACAGTGAGGTGAGGGGAGCAGGAAACCCACAGGCACCCCAGAAGGACACGGCAGGAGGACTCACTCACACCTAATTCAGTGCCATGGACAGAAAACAGACAGGAGACTTCCCCGCCCCCCTCCTTTGAACATCTACCTCCATTAATTCCAGTTCTGTTTTGCTTGAACTGCCACGTGAAATGAAGGCAGCCAGCATAATGTGGCAGTCAGAGAGATCCCACAGGGACGACTGTGTGGGACAGGGACGTTGCACAGCTGACACAAAAATTACTCTGACAGACAAGTGCCTGAAAGAAGGAAGGGGTGCTGGCATCTCAGAAGCATCACAATAATGCATCTGGTCTCCAAATGTACAGAGAAGAACACACCTGCACCACTTTTGACTCGGCTGTTCCCTCCTTAGCAAGTGGAGCTGAGATGGGACAGCCTGAGAACATTCACCTGCCTGAGACAACAGTGTCCCCAACCAGCATTTTGGTCTCAATTCTCCACCCAGTTTGGCATTTCTGGGCAGTGGTGGTTTCGCTCCCTCTTGCACATGGCAGCTGGGGCAGCCACAGCTTGTTCTCTGAGACCAAGAAGGGGGCTGGCTGGAACTTGCCACTTGCTCTTTGGTAATAGCCACAGGAAGGAGACCAAACCTCCCTTCCCACTCCCTTCCCACTCCAAGCTGACCTGGATGGCATTGAATTTCATCAGGAATTCCACCGTCTTCATGAAGACTGTGCAGGGAGGTTGGCCATGTCCCGAAACAGGGGATGGTGCTGCAAGAAAACGTGTTTCCATCAGTCCCAAAACCTGGGCTGTTTATTTCTGAAGCAAGAGCAGGGCTCTGAGACCTGAGACCCTGCTGGGGACAGAGGAACCCCAGCAACACGGTGTTGAACCCGGGAGGTGGCAGAGGAGGCTGAAGCAAAGATCAACCCAGCAGTTGTTTCTGAAGGGCTTAAGTTTTTGTAAGAGATGAGAAAAGAAACGATGCGCTTGACTCACTAGTTTTCCAGTCCAAACTTGGAGGAAGAAAAGGTAGGAATTTAGGACTGAAGCTTGTCAGAGTTAACTACAGTGAGGCCTCTGCCTCCCCAAACCAACCCAGGGGGGCTTGGAGCACCCAGCACTGCCGTCTCTTTGCCACCCATTGGAGAGTGGACCTGTAGAGAAGACAGATCACACAACACGGGACCAGAGGAGGTCCATAGGGACAGTTTAAGAGCTGGCATCTTAGGAGGAAAACATCCGAGCAGCTGATGAAGGCCACTGGGTGCAGTGACATGTCCCAGGAGGGCTGGCTGTCCCTCCTGAGGTGTGCTGCTCTGAAAATGAGGATGAACCCACTTCGCTGAAGATTCCCCAGCTACAGAGAGAGAACAAGCCTCGATGCCCAGCCCATCAGAATGGCCATGGCTCAGTGCTCCCAACTGACTGCCCTCCCCATGAGGCCATCTCCCAGCTCCGGGTTCTCCCTTTCATGCCAGGTCCCCATCCCTGTACCTTTTGGGGTTCGCCGTCTCTTTGCCACCCATTGGAGAGTGGACCTGTAGAGAAGACAGATCACACAACACGGGACCAGAGGAGGTCCATAGGGACAGTTTAAGAGCTGGCATCTTAGGAGGAAAACATCCGAGCAGCTGATGAAGGCCACTGGGTGCAGTGACATGTCCCAGGAGGGCTGGCTGTCCCTCCTGAGGTGTGCTGCTCTGAAAATGAGGATGAACCCACTTCGCTGAAGATTCCCCAGCTACAGAGAGAGAACAAGCCTCGATGCCCAGCCCATCAGAATGGCCATGGCTCAGTGCTCCCAACTGACTGCCCTCCCCATGAGGCCATCTCCCAGCTCCGGGTTCTCCCTTTCATGCCAGGTCCCCATCCCTGTACCTTTTGGGGTTCCCTCCTCTTCCTTGGGTGCCACGAAGGTCAGGGCAGGCTCCACCGCCTCTGGCACCTGCTCAGCTGAACCATCTGGAACAAAACCCCCAACAACCATTAGGGCCAAACAAAAGGTTTGCCATAAACTGCCCAGTTTGGAGCATGACTCTGCAGAAATGGAGAAAATATAAACCGAACGAAAAATTCTACCAGATTTTCAGAACTGGGAAGAAATTTCTTTGCAGGAGGCAATGCCTAGGTCTGGGGTTTTGAGTGCAAGATGACCACGTGAAGCTAAAAACAGGTATAAATGAGGTAATATCCCTTCCCTCATCATCAGAAGGGACAAAAAAAAAAAAAAAGGCACATGACACTAGGGCTGCCTGAGGCACTTCACACGGAGTGGTGATAAGGTTAAAAATAAAGCCAGCCAGCATTTCCCGCAACCTGGCCAAATATTTGGGACTCGGGACAGAAAGTCTTGGCTCAGGGTGAAGCTGGATGCAGTTTGGCTCCAAAGGAAGCCTCCAGTTCAGGGTCACGAGCGAGCAGCTGGTTTGCATTGGGAAGTGGCAGCAACAGCTTTCACGAGAGCTAAACCTGGGTGACCCTAACGTAGGGCTGTCACAGAATCACAGAATCTTAGTGGTTGGAAGGGACCTCTGAGATCATCGAGTCCAACCACAAAAAAACCAACCAACCAACCAACCAACCAACCAAACAAACAAACAAAAAACCAAACCCAAAACCACCACACCACACCAAACGCCCACCAAAAACACCGCACCCACCAACTAAACCCCACACTCAACACCTCACCATAAACCAATAACCTTGGGCACTAGAGCATGCCCTGAAGAGCCATGTCTACACGTTTCTCAAATCCCTCCAGGGATGGTGACTCCACCACCTCCCTGGGCAGGCTGTTCCAGGGCCTGACCACCCTCTCAGGAAAGTAATTCTTTCTAATATCTAATCTAAACCTCCCCTGCCCCAACTTCAGACCATTTCCTCTGGTCTTGTCGTTTGTCCTTTGGGAGACGAGGCCAACCCCCACCTCTCTACACCCTCCTTTCAGGGAGCTGTAGAGGGCAATGAGGTCTCCCCTCAGCCTCCTCTTCTCCAAACTCAACATGCCCAGTCAACACCCCCAGCTCCTTTTCTGCTGGGCCACTTTCCAGCCACTCTGCCCCAAGTCTGTAGCATTGCCTGGGGTTGTTGTGACCAAAATGCAGGACCCGGCACTTGGCCTTATTAAACCTCATCCCGTTGTCCTTGGCCCATTGATCCAGTCTGTCCAGGTCCCTCTGTAGAGCCTTCCGACCCTCAAGCAGATCAACCACTCCCACAGGGGCAGCTCTGCCCTCCCAAAGCCTCAAAAAGCATGTTTGCTTCCTCCAGCCACCCTGGCCACTGCCCACACATCTGTATGTCAGCATCACTGGGCTGGAGCAGGAAAATAAACACTAAGACAGGTCCCTCTCTAGGCTGAGGGTAAGGCAAGGCATTGACTGTGCTGCTTTCAGAAAGCTCTGTCATTTAAAGCAGCACACTTGCTGCTGTTGTCTCTCACCACTGTAGTTTGTGGTCAGTCTATTCTAACTCCCAGTCCACATCTTCTTCCTTTACCCTTTGTATTTCTCCTCATACAAATACTCCTAGAGATGTCTCCAGTCCTTCCACTGTTCAGCACCTCCCACACTGCTCCGAGCCCCTAGGACATCTCCTGGTTTTGTCCCGTGTTACCTGGCAAGGACTCATCTGGGCCAGGGCTTTGAGACCTCACAGGTGTAGCAGAAGTTTGCTTTTTCTCTCCTTCTCCCTCAGCAGCCTGAGAGATGCTCCTCTCCTTGGTGAGCTGTGCTTGCAGTAGTTTCTTAGCCTCACGGAAAGCCATTTCTGCCTGCGTATGATTATTCTGCAGCTCATAAAATAAACCTAGGGGAGACAGAAAGAGCAGCATGAGCAAACATCCATCCCTTAGCAAAATCCTTCCCTTCACCCTCAGATTAGAGCAAGGAGAAGAAGGACAGGGGCAGAAGCAGTGCTGGGCTCTACAGGAAGGCCCTGAGCACACAGGCTGGCTTGCTTTGGTACCTGAAATCGTCCAGGCTACGATGCTGGATGGCTCCAAGCAGCAGGCACTCTCAAAGAAAATCTCTGCCTCTTCGTAGTGCTGCAGCATGACAGCCACAACCCCCGAGAGCAGCAAGCTGGGGACAGGGTGGGAGAGGTTGGCCTGGTAGGACAGTCCCCACCCTCCCACCCACCAGGAACACGCAGCACCTTTGGATGTGATGGAGGTCCAGAGCAAGAGCCTGCCGGAAGCACTCCTGGGCTTTGGTTGTTTCCTCCAGCAGGAGGTGGAATGCCCCATAGTCCAGCCAGTGCTGGATGTTCTGCTGGTCCTGACTTAACCTCTAGACAAAAGAGGTCACCATTGGAGTGAGGACGGCTGCAGTCACACTCAGCACACACAACGGGCTGGGGAGACAACTGGAATGACCACAGCTTTCCTCCAGTTTAGCAACAATCAAACCCTTGTCTGTCACATGCTAGGATTTCCCTTAACTGGGATATGCTGGGCTTCCTCTAAGCCTGGTTCACCTAACGCATGTCCTCCAGCTTCAGCTGGCCTCCGTCTAGCCTCCTGTTAGAAGGCCCAGTGTCCCCAGCGCTGACCCAGCACATCTTTTGGACCACCTCATCCCATTTCCCCTGGCCTGGAGGCTGAAGTCCTCAGTGACCCAGCCAGGCTCTGCCTCACGTCCTCCAGAGAGCAGCACCTCCCCAGAAAAATCCCTCAGAGATTCAGCCTGAGTATCCCAGTCACGTTCACCTCCTTCCTCTTCTGCACAGGACAGTCAGGGATGGCCGAGCTGTCAGCAACACGGGCCCCACGCCGCCGCCGCGGCCGTGACACCGTGCTGGCTGCCAGCCCAGACACAGGGGAGACAGGCAGGAAAGAACAGGGGCTCCTTTACCTGCTGGTGGTAGGTGGATGCCAGCTCATAATCCTTGTTGACTTCAGCTTCGCGAGCAAAGAGCCAGAGCTGCTCAGCGGTCATGCGGAACACGGGGACAGGGAAAGCAGTTTCCTCAAAGAGAAGCTGGGAGGGAGGGAGACAGAGTGTTAGCCCTGGAAATGGTTCCTGTGATCCCAGTACAGCAGCAGTCCCCAGCCCAGCACTGCCGACAGGTAAAAACATCCCCTAGATCAAGATGGTATCAAAATTCCTCTGTGGTGTCACTTACTGGTGACCCCAGCTCATGCTCTGCCCAGGTGGGTGGCAGATGGCACAGACCCCACCACCCTCACCACGAACCACCTACAGCAGCTTTTAGGGGTGGAGTCTCACACATATACCCCACCATCAGGATTTTGTAGCATAGATGGAAAAGTCCCACTGCCTTCACAGTGTCGAGCCCTGGATCCACAAGGAAGCCGTGTCCCAAAATCACCCATCCCAGGGGACCGGACACACGTCAGGGTTTGTCCCTACCTGGTTCAGGGCAACGTGCATCTGGTCCATGAGGTACACATAGAGCTCACTGAGAAATTCCTGGAGCTCCTTCTGGGTCTCAAACGCCGTGGTCTTCTGGTATTTCTCCCTCACAATCTTCACAACCACATACTGTGGAGACACGTGGCAGTTGGATAAGGCAGGTCCCCACCAGCTCCACAATCACACAGAGCCAGAACACACTGATTTTTTCCTGAAGCCCCAACTTATTTCTGAGGAGGAAATCCAGCCCAGCACTGACAGAAGTTAAAAAAAGCAAGCAGGGGTGAATTATTTTCCTACATTCCAGCCCTGGCTCTTCCTGACACACCAGAGCCCCTTTAGGGACAACGTGTGGGAAGACTGGTGCCCTCGGTGCAAGAGGGGGTCTGCAGGCAGAGAGGGGAACTCCTCTTTCTGTGTGTGCAAAGAGCCATCAACTTCTCCTTCCTTAGGCTATGAGCATGGTGCAAAGGGATGTGACCAGCTTTGGAGTCCCCCCTCTTTCACAGGAATGGTTCTCCTGGTGTGTGACCTGGTGCCTGCTTTGGAGGTGCCTGCTTTTTCCCCTCTTTTTAGAGGGAAAACCTGTCCCTCTCCAAGCCCACTGCAACAGTCCTGAGCTGCAGGAAGGGATTCTGGAGCCACACATCACCCTGAGTTACTGCTACGGAGCAGCAGGTCCTCACTGAGAAACTGCCAGGACAAAACAAGTAGGGAAGGGAAAAGCACAACAGACTCTTTACCTTGAGCTGTTCCTTAAAGGCAAAATATTTCCCAGAGTTATTGAGCTCGAAGTTGAGCTGACGCTTCTGTTCCTCCAGGGTTTGGGGGTCTATCACTCCCCCCTCAGGCAGCTGCTTCCCAAAGAGCTTCTGGCATTCACTGAGGATGGCAACGGCGATGCTCGTGATGTGGTTGTGATAATCTTCCATGGGCTAGGAAATAAAGAAACAATCAAACTTCACAAGTCACTTAAGCCATCAACCTTGAAATGTATTTTACTTGCCAGAGCCCACGCCTCCCTTAAACTCCACCCGACTGGAGTCTCAATTAGTCTGTCATGCATCCCTTCCCATCCACGCCTGAGGGCTGCGAAAATATCTACGTGTAAATACAAAAGAGCTTCTTCGTAATTAGATACTGCTCTTGCTATGTTTTTCAATCAGAACCCAGTATTTCAGTCATCGTCCTCTCTTCTACAGCAGTATAATTGGCTGTAAGTAAAATATATCTCATTTGCTGGGAGCCTTGTAAACCCACAGGCCAGCCCTCTTGAGTAGGCTCTAATCTCCATCATCTCGGTGGCAGGAGCTTCCACGCGCCGCGATAATCAAAATGTATCACCCTGTGCACTCCAGACAGCCCAGCATAAATCAGTTCTGGGGTCAGTTATTGAAGTGCTGCTTCTCCCCCCACCGTTGCTTTGAATTTCCCATCGGGCAGGGGCCATCTGAGGACATTCTCCTCTGAGGGCTGCGCTGTCCCCACGGAAGATGAGCCAGCGCTCCCAGACCGTTTTCTGAGGACACAAAAGTCCTCAAAAATTCTGGGTGACCTGAGGGTGGTTGGGGCTGATTCATGTTTGTCTGGGTTGGATGAAGCATCTCTGTCCTTCGTATGGGCTGCCAACATGACAGATGTAGCCCTGGAACGACTTCCCAAGGCGTGCTATGAGGAAGGTAACACATCCAGAAGTTTTATTTTCTGTGCATTTCCCATTCAAACCTCATCTACATGTTGCTGCCGGGCTCAGACTGAGGATGAAGATTCTCCTGTGCGAGAGAGGGATGAGGGCAGGATGAGGTGGCAGAGTGGTGGCAAGGCCACAGGCTTTTGGACGTACCTTTTTGGCTCCTTCTGTCCGGGGAGGCAGCGGAGGGCGAGGAGGAATCATCTGCTTGACCCTGTCAACGAGAGGACAGAGAAGATCAGCCAGACACCTCACCAGCAGCCTTGGCTTGTCTCGGGTGCAGGCAGCCTGGAGTGAGAGGGTTTTGGCTTGTCACCATATCCCCGAGACACTTCACAGGGACCTAGACCTGTCTCAGACCAAGAATGACCTCTAAACCTACATTCAGTGCTTGTAGCTCATCATAATGTCTTGAGAGAATCAGCTGCTGCCTCGCTCCCTGAAGAAAATGACACTCCGTGGGGATTAGAGAAGATTTACTGTTACTTTCAAGGGGTTTCACTGACCCATCACACAAAAACTATCGTTAAAGCTCCGCCCAGCAGGTAGGGTTAACATTTGTTATTGCCAGCAATCAGAAACGCTCTCCTAGAGAAGCAGATCTTCTTATCCAGCTGCTCTTCCTTTAACTCACAACCTCCTGGGTATAAGAAAAGTGCCAACCCGAAGACAGCTCTGAAGAATTTTATCACTGTAAACCCCAGGCCACCTGATCCACCAGTTCCTGACATCACACCGTGTGGCTGTGGCACCTAATGCCCTGCGTGCTGGACACCTCACCAACCCTGTCTGGACCACTACCAGAGTGACATTGACCTGGCAAATATTGATCAAAAGCCTTTAGGACTACCATATTTTTTTACTAAGACTTTATTAAAATCCTTGGTGTCAAACCAGCCTACATTCATTGGGATTTTTATCACGATTTCCTGCTTGCTGGTACCAAAGCACCGTTGGTCCTTAGAACACAATCCAGCCCAAGCAAAGGTGTCACCTCCCCATGTCGGGTCCTACAACAAGCAAAGCAAATTGCTTTATCCCTCGCCAAATATGAACCACTCCTGTCACTGTCTGGGCAGCTTTTGGAGTCCCTCACCATCCCACATGGAGGTCTCTAGTGCACTGAGTGGTCTCTGGTTTTGCAGAGACCCATCACTGCTCCTTGGGAAGCCACAAAGCCTGAGCCTGTGGGTGGTGCAGCTCCCTTGCTTGCAGTCCCATCCTCAGAACAGCACCCCTCACCGAAGCTTCTCCTCCACCCATGGCCCAGCTGAAAACCAAACTGCTTCACTTTTCAGACTGGAAAAAGAAAAGGAACAACAACCCGGGGGGGAAGCGAGCGAGCGAGCAAAGAAAGGCAAGCGGAGGCTGGCAGAGGATTTTGGATGGAGCCCAAGAAAGAGAAGCTACGGTTCGCTACTGAGATACAAGTTTACATGGCCCAGCTGAAAACCAAACTGCTTCACTTTTCAGACTGGAAAAAGAAAAGGAACAACAACCCGGGGGGGAAGCGAGCGAGCGAGCAAAGAAAGGCAAGCGGAGGCTGGCAGAGGATTTTGGATGGAGCCCAAGAAAGAGAAGCTACGGTTCGCTACTGAGATACAAGTTTAAAAAGTCCTTCCAGAAAATGAACCTCACTGTTGAGCTCGTCACATCAGCTGGAGCCCTCCAAGAGAGGGCCCTTCCCACAACTCAAGAAAGTTGATTTTTCAGGCCCGACATCTACAGAAAAAGGAGGAACTACCCTGAATTCACGTGAGCTGCAGTGGAGTAGGAAGGGCCAGGAGAAGGTCTGACCTAAGGGGGGATTCACCTTCCTCAACCCGTTCTTCCCAGAAGCCGTCAGGCAGCACAGGAGATGACACACATAATTTCCCTTCAAATATGAAGCTGCTGCTCATATTTGAGAGGGACAAACCGCCTGCACTTGTTATATTTTATTCATTTGCTGCTTTTTCTTCTTTTTTATTCAATAAATTATACATGCTAGGCCTTTTCCAGACCATAACACACCCGGGCTACCACCGGACAGGATGCAACTGCCTCAAGTTAAGCAGAGAGTGAAGCAGCAGAGATGAGAGGGAAGCTCTACATGTTTATTCAATAAATTATACATGCTAGGCCTTTCCCAGACCGTAACGCACCCGGGCTACCACCAGAGAGGAAGCAACTGCCTCAAGTTAAGCAGAGGGTGAAGCAGCAGAGATAAGAGAGAAGCTCTACAGCAGAACGATGTGAAAACTAACCTAGGAGCCAAGAAATGGGTAGAAGATTGCTAGAAAGCTTCTGAAAAGCTAAAAAACCAAAGAAACAGACAGAATGCTATGCGAAGTTCCAGCAGCTCTCCCCATGCTGGTGGCCAGTCCGGACCCAGCAGCTGAGCATCACATGCAAGAGGAAAGCAGATGGGGATTAATGGGAAACAAAGCCTGACCGGGAACACAGACACTGTTGTTGCTGTTCTGGTGTCTCTCTTTTGGAGAGGAACGGCAGGGAGATGCCAGCTCGGATGAAGGCAAGTGTTTTCCCAACACACCAGCTGCCATCTCTTGAGCAGTCTGGCCAAATCCTCCCCCTGATTCCAGTGGGCTTTGGCTCAGGCCTTCAGCTGGTCCTTCCAGAGCACTCCAAGGGGGGGGAGGGCTCAGTGTTTCTATCCTGCAGAAATAAATTGCCAGCCCCAGAGTTCCAGCACGTCTTTATACGCACCGTGTGGTGAGCTCCTCTTGCAATCGCTTCGGTACCAAGGCTTTGTCCAGCTTTATCTCCATCACCAGGAACGTTCCCGCTTCAGCATATTGCTGTGAAGATAAACATTGCTCTCTAAGTGTCCTGCTGTCTAGAGCCATTGCTGGCGTTGATGGAAGACCGAGCCTGTAGCTACAGATCTTCAGCAAACCCTCTCCAAACTGCAGAGATACACCTTGTTTTACAGCCTGCCCTCAGAATGATTTACAGCAGCAGAATTCAGCTCAAGAAACCAGTCTAGGAAAAAGGAGAAACCCCAGATGATCATTCTGCTTGCAAATTCATTCATGGCAGGATGAATATGCATTCAAGATGTTTTGAGGAAGAAGCCAACATGTGAAGGAATATGAATAAAAATATGAAGAATATGAATATGAATAAATCACAGAATTACAGAATCTTCTAGGTTGGAAGGGACCTTAAAGATCATCTTGTCCAACCGTCAACCTAACTGACAAAAATAGACACCCACACAACAAACAAGGAGCATCATCACTAAACCAGACCTCCCAGCACTACATCAACCCGGCTTTTGAACACCTCCAGGGATGGGGCCTCAACCCCCTCCCGGGGCAGCCCATTCCAATGCCTGAGAACCCTTTCAGTGAAAAAAATTTTCCTTGATTATTTACAGAGACCTTCTAGCCCAACGCTGGACCGCTCTCCAGCTGGATGGCACTGGAAGAACTCCAGGACAGCATCTACATAAAACACCCCTTGTCCAACTCACTCAAAGAATTTAATTGCGTGAAAGGTGTGAGACACAGGTGCAGGGATGGTCCAGCAGTCTCTTCTTCTTTTTGAAGATACATAATTACCTGTCCATCAGGGCTGGGGTTTGTGGCATTTTCATTTTCTAGAGAGGCATCTGACAACTGGATTTTGGGCACGCTGGACACCTATTTGAAGAAAAAGAAAAGACGCCTCTTGCTTCAGATTCAATAAACCTCACACCTTCACAAATTCAGGATGGAAATTTGTTCAGGCAGCATGTACTAAAATTTCCAGACAACGAGTATCTCCCAGTTGGCTGAGGAGACACAGCACCAGTCCCTGGTTTCTGTGTGCCCCAACTACTTCTCACAGGGAAACGGAGCAACCACGTTGCAATGTGCCTCTTTAGACCTTACCCTTCTGGTGATTTTCTCTTCCTTATGAGTCTTGCTGGGAAAAGCTTTGGAAAGGGGAGTACTGATTCCTGAGGCCCACGACCCTTCCTCAGTCAGACCCAGCTGCATCCTGAGATCCCGGAAAACGCTGTGCTGACATTTAGTCTGAAAAAAAGAGGGAATGGAGGGGCTCAAGGGAGAAATTAGGCTTCCCCATCACCTTGCCTTAACCTTGAGCATCGCAGAACACTTTGTCAGGGTCCTAAATGCAGACAGAAGCTGTGCAACCTCGTCTTCCTCTCCCAGGAGTTTAGCTGCTGCTGCTCAAGGCCAGCTCTGATACCCCACAGCTGTGAAGCCCAAGGTCAGGGTATGAAATGAGGTGCTGGAGAAAGCTTCAGTGGGGTCTCCATCTTCCCTCGAGAGCTGCATTTTCACTGAGGTCCTGCCCCTTCATTCTTGCCTGAAATATGTGGTGGATAAACTGGAGCCCAGCCCCAAATCCTGACCCACTGGCCTGAATTCCTGGCTTGATTCTGGACTTGCCTACTGATGTGGACTATTAAATGAATCTGGCTACCATCACCAGGGCTGCTCTGCAATTTTTTGGGTGCCCCCACCAGCCCTGCAGTGAATCTCAGCTCCCAGCTCACCTTCTGGTGTGGAGCAGCTTCCCTGCCACATGTCAGTGAGCTGCAAGGAACAGGTTCTTCAGACTGTCTGTTTACACACCCCTTGACCACCCGGAGAGGCGGTTCCCTCTCAGCCATCGCTGTTATATGGGTTGGAAAGAACCGAGGGGATGCAGCTGAGACGATGGCGTGGCTGTACCAAGACTGTCTAGACCAAGGCCAAGGAGCAGCCCAAAGCATCCACAAAACCAGAAAATAAGGATGATAGAGAGATAGGGTGTCACTTGTGACAGATAAATGCGTCAGGACAAGGAGTACTGTGCAGCCAAGAGGCTGTTATTCACGGTGGTGAAGCGGGGACCAGCAAGGAGCTGTGTTCCTAGCTCTGCTTTGCAAAGGCCAGGGTGAGCATGAAGGCAGGGAGAAGAGCTGTAATTCACCCAGCTCCTGTGGCCTGGACAGCAGCTCCACAGGGAACGTGGGCAGGAAAACCCACTTCTACCCTCCTGGAACAAGCTCACGTCTGTTCTGGGAGCACTGTGGGAAAATGGAGATGTAACTGTCACTCTTAGTAACAGAAGGAGGAAAAAAGCAAAGACAAATAAACCTCCATGAGCTACAGCTGAAAGAGCTCCAGTGACAGCTTTTTTTGGTTGTTGCCTGGGGTAACGCCATCCTTTTAGAGCCACTGTTTGCTCTTCCCAGCAACGCAGTTCGTTTGCCCATGTTCCAGACTGGGGAGAGAGGAGGGTTTCTTACAGCTCGCCCTGCTCAGCTGCTGAGAGTGAGATTCAGAGCCTCTCCCAGCCCCCAAACCTACCCAGAAATCCCCCCACCTTCAAGAAGTCCCCATCTAAAAGCTTGTCTCCTTATTTTTCTCCATCACCAGAAGGGCAGGGAAGTTTCAGAGTACCAAGTTCCGAGTACCACCCTGTCCATGCAACCCTGCTCTGGGCAAACACAGCTGCAGAGCTGGAGCTGGGCCTCCAGTCTGATCTGCTCTCACCTTCTCCACCACCTCGTTGTCTTGGTAGGTAAAGACACGAAAAGCGCCTCGGATCCGCTTCACACCGGGGCACAGCAAAGGAGCCACGTTGACATAAGCCACCCCATGGAAGAAAATCTGCTTGTCCTCATCTCCCTGGAAACACAGAGCAAAGGGACAGAGGTAGCGAACGGAGTGTTATTCTCCACAAGGAAACAAGGTCACCGATCCCATTAAGGAGAGGCCACGCAGCAAACTGATGCTTCAGTGGCTCTCCGGCACTGGCACGCAGTCCGGTAGGTAAAGACACGAAAAGCGCCTCGGATCCGCTTCACACCGGGGCACAGCAAAGGAGCCACGTTGACATAAGCCACCCCATGGAAGAAAATCTGCTTGTCCTCATCTCCCTGGAAACACAGAGCAAAGGGACAGAGGTAGCGAACGGAGTGTTATTCTCCACAAGGAAACAAGGTCACCGATCCCATTAAGGAGAGGCCACGCAGCAAACTGATGCTTCAGTGGCTCTCCGGCACTGGCACGCAGTCGAGACAACCTGGAGGAAAACACTGGAGTCATTCCATATGTAAAATATCAATTTTTATCCCAATCCCTGTGGGGCTGCTTTTCTTTCTAGTGCCCACACTGTGCTTGGTCCTCAGGATGGTCTTTTCGAGGCAGAGCTGCAAAATTACCAGCCACGTGGGTAGAAATCCAAGTGACCCTACCAGAGCTGTGCATCTCAGGTTTGACAGGAATCAGGTAGCTAAGGAGGTGTGAGAGTCTGGGCTAGAGGCACAGTGGTGGGGGTAAAGGAGAAGGATCTCCATCAGACCTGCAAAATCCTGGCACCAGTGAGCGCTGAAAGGGTTTTGTCCCAATTTATATGACTTTGCCCCCGAAACAGCTCTCACACAACCAGCCACTGGGAATAGAACTGTTAGCTAAGGGGCTGTTTCTCTGTTAAACAACCCCAGTTTATTGCTAAAGCATAACTTCTTACACCCCGAGAATTTCACTGAATTTCACTGAATTTTAGAGTTGGAAGGGACCATAGAGATCATCTAGTCCAACTCCCCTGCTGAAGCAGGATTGCCTAGAGCTAGAAAGAGAAAGAAGGCATGAATTTCTTCAAGATGCTCCAAAAACTGGCCGAAGATAAGCTCAGTGAATTACCTCAGTTCTCAAAAAGCACCATCTCCCCGACCCCTTTGCACCGAGCTACCACACACTGTCAGCACGAGAGCTGTCTGTTATTCTCCAACGAAAAAAAATATGATCCTTTGTCTATTTAACAGCTCTATAAAGCTGATTAATCCCTTCACAAAGCCTCTAACTCTCTGCCTCTCTTTGCCTGGTTCGAGGCTGGTGTTGGTATTACAAAAGCAGTGAAAGGAAACTGCTCTGGCTGCTCCACGAGGCAGAAGAACCCATCCCTCCCCGCTTTTACCTTGTCAGCTTTGCTGGTTTTCCTCTTGGTGGCTGAGGCCACCGCCATCCTGCAGACCTCCACGGGCCAGTACTGGCACTCAGCAATGCACTTCTGCAGGCTGAACACAGAGGAGGGCACTGAGAAGATGCAGAAAGCAAGCTGGGGAGCCACACCGCCCTCCTTTCTGCCCCAGCAACCCCAAAACATCCTCCCTCCCCCCAAATCTGCCTTGGGTTTGCTTCCACCCAGTCCCACAGCAAACAGTCTCGAGCCACTGGAACACATGTGGTTTAGGGCAGGCTTGGTACATTTTCTTCTCCATCCACCACTGGGGACATTTATGGCACAACCAGCTATAAAACAATTGCGAAAGCGACACACTTAGGTTTTCTCTCTCTCCCCTGGTTACTTCAGAAATGAAGCAAATAAGAAGGAACATGATTATCTCTGGTATAAATCCTGAATTGCACAGAGCAAGCGGACCCTGAGCTCCCATTCAATGCGCCTGGTAACTCTGAAAGCAGCAGGCAGACTGATGAAAGCATTGGGGGGGGAAGAAATTTAAAAATCAAACCAGATAGAAAGGAGTATTTCCACACACGAGGAGTAATTTGGCCGTGAAACTCACAGCTGTGACGCAGCTGGGGCCAAGAACGTGGAGTGAAAGGATTTTAATGTATTGGGAATTCAGGAAAACTTAATTAGCAGCTCAGAGGAGAGCTGTGGGGGCCATCCTACTCCATCTCTCCTCACCGTAACTCTGCTGTCCCTTCCTTCAAACCATGGAGGGAACAGACACCAGCTCATTGCTGGCAGCATGAGAGAGCACTTACAGCCTGGAGACAACAGCTCCAGCCAATTCATCTTCTCCCACCATAGCAGAACTAAGCTGCTGACAGCAATTAAAGGCAATTAGCTGCTGCCTTGCTCCTGTGAACACCTTTAGCCAGCAGACAGCCACAGGAGGAGAGGAAGAGCATGGTTTGACCACGTAAGGGGTCTGAGAGCATCTGCCTGGGCCAGGTCACTCAGCTGAGTGCATTCTAGGGTGGTTTCTCCCCACCTCTCTGGGCTGGAAGGGAGGTTTCTCAGGTCCCTTACGTGACTACTGCAGCAGGATCCAGGTAATAGCGCCTTTCCATGTCCCACACAATTCTCTTTGAGCTTTCTGCTTGGATCCTCAGCTCCCTGTCCTGGGGGAAACAGCATGGGGTCAGAGCCAGGACAGCAACCTCTACAGCCTGCATCATCCCCAAATCACCCTCCAGAATGTCCCTTGGGAGAGAACGGGAGTCAGACAGAGAGGTGTCCAGGTCACCATACCCAGGCCACCTTTGCAGAGCCAGTTAGCAGCCCTCCCTGCAGACACCAGAGCTCATAAATATTAAAATCCTGGCTCACAAGGAGATAATACAACTCCCAGCCCAGCAGCTCAGGAGTAGGTTGCTTACTGGTGACCAGACCTGCCACCTGTACCCTTGGGGACTCTCCTGCAGTGACTGAGCACGTCCACTGTCCCAGGGGAACCATCTCCGTGTCTGGGCAGTGTACAAAGGACCAACCACCCTCCTTCCTCCCCTCTTCCCATAATGAGGCTCTGCAAGTCTTTCTCAGTCTCTTCAGTGAGACCTGCTGGTTCTCTTCCAGCCATGACACTACCAGTCCTTCCTCACCTCTCTTTTGTTGAGCTCTCCATCCTCATCCTCATAGGGACCACCAACAACAAAGTTGTTGGGCATGTTCAGAGCGCCAGGGGCCATGATGTTAGCAAGGGACCATTTTTTGGGCCGGGGTAACGGCTCTTTTCCCCCAGCAAGCTTCAGGACGCCATTCTTGAAGAGTAAGGGGAATCCCTTTTAAGGAGACATGAGAAAGAACAAACTTGCATTTCCAACACGAGCAGGAACAAGTCCCAGCTGCTCCGAGCTGGGTCTAACAAAGCAAAGGAGCAGCGCAGAGGCCTGGCTCGGAAAACACACCCCACCCGCACGCATACAAAGAACGAGGAAAAAATAAATAGCCACAGGATAAAAAAACCTGCCAGTTTTAAATCCAAGTCTTGCCGAGCAGAATTTCGTTTGTGTTACAGAAACACATCATGCCCCAGAGACCCTGAGCACTCTGGGACAAAGGCAAAAGCACAGGAGCTGTGCACCCCATGAGCCTGGATGCTCGTCCCACGGTGCGTGATGTGGGAGAACAACAAGCCAAATGCCTTCTTTCCATGCCTGGACCAATCCTCACCTCCTCAGCTGCTGGTACTTGTAAGCAAGCCATGTAGTTCTGGGAGGGCCCAGCAGGAGTAAATGCTTCGGGGACAGAATAAGCTGCCTCCAGGGTGACGCTCAGGAGGTTCCCATTTGAGAGCTGCGCCGCAGAAAGCAGGGGTTCTTCGGTGCACACTGTCACTTCAAGGCCACCCTGTGAGACAGGGATAAAGCAGAGCCAGTAACTAGACAATTATAACTCTCCTGCTCTTGAGGGAGAAGCAGGCAGAAACCCAAGGCCAGAATGTATAACATTATCTTCTTTTCCTCACCTCAGATGCAAGAGAAAACAGACCGGCCCAGGAAATGAATCTCATGATCAATTTGTCTGAATTGTGATATTTGTTCCTTTAAATCGGAGCCTGCTCGAGGCACGGCATGTGCCCCAGGGGTTTCATGAAACGAGCCAGGGAGAAAAAGTCAGGGTCTCATAAAACAAGCCAGGGAGAAAGAACATCAGGGCTGGAGGATAATGGTTTCCCCCCGGTGATTCAGAGCATGCCAAATCTAGGGCCGCGCTTCGACTCCGCACGCTGTGTGCAGCCTTTAATTACCTGTCCCAAGCCAGGATGGATGGTGTGCAACGAAAAACCAGCTGGTCTGCATTAATTAACTCTCCTCCCTAATGGATGCCCCCCTGCCTTGCTTACTATGTAGCACCTCTTAAACACAGGAAAATTAATGCAATATCCGCCCCTCCAATTCCCTCGCAGTGCTCACTGCAGGCAGGCTCAGGAGCAAAATTAGACGCGTTTCCCCAGTCTCATACTTCACTCCCCACTTTATTCACTGGGTACTTTTCAACGGGCTCAATGAGTAAGAACCTTGCAGGAAAGGCAGCCAGAGCTTGTACAATAATGGACTGCGAGATATTTTATCCACAGCAAGGAAGACTAATAAAGTTGGGCAGGTAATCCCGCCTTTGCCTGTTTTTTTTGGTTTTTTTCCTGACTTTTCAGCACTACGTGTTCCTTCTCCAATTTTTCTTCCCGAGCAGTTTGGTAGCTGCACACATTAGCATTTCCTAGCACGACCTCACCTATCATGGGCGACTGGGGACAGACGTCAATGGGAGTAGGAAAGGCCTCCAAGCTTGTAACATATAGGGCCGTAACACATCCGCGATGAGCGAGGCGGCTGAGTCATGCTCGCCTCCCCATTAAAAAGCAGCAGCGAGCCGAATGAGCGAAGGAACAGTTCCAAATTCCACATACCTTGGCCTCTGGGTGAAGGCTCTCTAATGGAGAAGGAAGCACTGCATACAAAGGAGCCGAGACCTGAAACGAACACTGTCCTGGGAAGAAACAGGAATGAGAACAGCGTAAAGTGAGATCCTCCGTAGAGAAATCATGGCCTAACTCCTCATGCTGAGCGACTGACATCACCCCCTCTTCCCCCAGGCCCAGCTTTCTACAGATGCCATGAAGTTCATTTTGTCTAAAGGAGGTAAATCATAGTCAGGGGTCCATAAGCAAAGATCAACAACTGCCAGGGAGTAAAATGTGGTTATGGAGGCTGTGGAAGTCAACGTTGTACCTTGCAGCAAAGGCAGAAGGTCCACCACAGCTTGACCAAGAGGCACGGTCTTCTCCTTCTGTTTTTTATCCTTTTGCAACACTTCTATGACTGTAACTAGAGAGATAAAGAGAGAGGAGCTGGCAGAGTTTCTCAGATGGCTTCAGAGCAGTGGTTCAGGGGCCGCAAAGGGTCTGTGTCAGCTCTGGCACACGCTTCCTCCTTCATCTCCCAAGGAGAGCAAAGCCAAGGAGCACAGGCCAACATGAAAGGGGATTCTTCCAGCTGGCAGAGAGGGGAAACAGAAGTGCTGAGATTCCCCACCCTCCCCCAGGGCTGCTGCCAAAGTGCTATTCTTGAAGGAGTGACTCCTGCGGGCAGGCAGGGGGGAGCAGCTGACAGCACCCATCTCCTGGAAGGGAGGTTCAGCGCCAGGTACTCACAGAGCACAGGTTTCTGCGCGATGTCGGCCAAGGAGTTGGGCCCATTGGGGTTGCACTCAAAGCTGGTCACGAAATCGTAGCTTGCTGTCCCATCTGGCAGGACGTCAGTCTTGGAGGAGTCTCCCAGGATCACTCCGTTGTACTCCACGCGCACCAAAGTGGCCGACACGTTGCTTTTGATAGTTTTCTGTCAAACAAATGGCACGTTTAGCAGCCGGCTCTGCAGCAACAGGCCCAGGATCAAGGCTGCATCTGGGATGGGGGAGCAGCTGACAGCACCCATCTCCTGGGAGGGAGCTTCAGGTACTCACAGAGCACAGGTTTCTGCGCGATGTCGGCCAAGGAGTTGGGCCCATTGGGGTTGCACTCAAAGCTGGTCACGAAATCGTAGCTTGCTGTCCCGTCTGGCAGGACATCAGTCTTGGAGGAGTCTCCCAGGATCACTCCGTTGTACTCCACGCGCACCAAAGTGGCCGACACGTTGCTTTTGATAGTTTTCTGTCAAAAAAACGGCACGTTTAGCAGCTGGCTCTGCAGCAACAGGCCCAGGATCAAGGCTGCATCTGGGAGGCAGCTCAGTTCAGTGCTGGGACAGAGAAGGCTGGTGGGGCTCTGGCTGCTACACTACAGAAATGGGGAAGAGGAGCAGAGCGTGGTTGTGCTGAGACCTCACCCTTCCCTGTCTTGAGGAGGGAAAGTTCCTGCTCCACCATGCTGTGATGGAAAACAATCTTTAACAATTCTTCACAGAGACAGTGGTCGGGCATTGGAACAGGCTGCCCAGGGAGGCGGTTGAGTCCCCATCCCTGGCTGTGTTTAAGGGCCGTTTAGATGTGGTGTTGGGGGATATGGTGTAGGGGAGAACTTTAGAGTAGGGTAGATGGTTGGACTCGATGATCCCGAGGGTCTCTTCCAGCCTAGATGATTCTGTGATGCCCCAGGGATTATCAAGACCTGCTGCTGGAAGGGGAGACGGAGAGGTCCAGGCTTCACCCCCAGAAAGGCGGTGAAAGACACATCTAAATCAAACCCAAAAATATCCCATTGATATTTTTGTGCTTCCAGGAAGCTTGAGACCTTTGTCGGTGCCTAAGAAGGTAGCTCCTGAGCTGCGTGGCTGAGCTCCATGGGACACTTGTGTGTATCACGTGGCTGGAGGATGCCCAGAAATCAAAGAAGGGCTCCAGCAAGCTCTTTGGAGAGCTCTGGAATTTGTTACACCACCTTCATACCGCTTGCTTTAAGCAGAGAGGAGGAGGTTCAGGCTTAAACATGGGTCAAACAGGAATGGTGGGAGCACAGCACCTCTCAGCTGGGACTGGCGTGCCCGGGCAGCCCTGGCACCTCCACAGCAGCACAAGAAATGCTGAGACAGGCAGTTACCAAAGAGCTTCCCTGCAGGAGAAATACTCCTCTGTCCAGGGAAGAGTGGCCACCGCCCTGAACATGAGGACCGCTGTACCCAAACCCAGCTTTTCTATAGTCTTGAGCCACAGGGATGCCTAATTTCCACGGGCGTCTCCCTCAGCTCCCTCTCGCCGTGCCACTGGGGTAATTAATTCCATATTGGTTCTCACACAAAAAGAGACTTCATTCACTTGGTTTTAATTTTCAGTCCTTCTGACTCTCTCCTTGAGCATATACATTCTATGAATGGCTAAACAGAAGAATCCAATTAACCTTTCTCTGTGCCATTAATTATCCTAGACTCCTCTCTCATCCCGCTCTACATCACCTCTAATTAAGCAGATTCCACCCTTCTTATAGCTGGAAATTTTCTTTTCATATTGTTGTTCTTATTGTTGCACTTTTGTAACCCTCTCTCTGTTTGCCATAGCCCTTTCTAAGATGGAGCAACCAGAACTACAAAGCGACATTCCGGATGCAATCACTCCACCGGTCTATTATTTCCAGCACTGTTTTCCCTCCTCTTACCTTCTACTTCTCACCTAAGATGCTGTTTTTGCTGAATCTATCAGTGAGAGAGATACTAAACTACTACAACAGAAAAACCTCAAAAAAGCAGGCAGGTGCTTTTGGTTTGCTCCCTTTTTTTTTTTTTTTTTTTGTGTGTCTGTTGCTGGAACAGAAGGAGGGATTTGCATTTTTCTGCTTGCAGCAGTAGCTGAGTTTCTCCTCCGCATTCCCTCCTAAATGCCAGTTCCTCTAGAAGAGTTTAAGGACAGCTGGGTGTATCACGCAGCACATGGAAATCAAAGCAGTCATGGTGTGATGGGAACCAGCTCATAGTCCTGCCCTGTAACCGCACTGGAGCCACTGCCTTTTAAAACCAGAGCCACCCTATTGGTTTCAGTATGATTTAAACTGCTGTAGCTGGGATGAAAATCTGACTTTATATCCCAGGCGAGATCTTTCTAGAGGGATTTGTCTCCCTGATACACATTTTCACTGTGTTTGGCTTAAAAAAGCTGCCATTTAGAGACAGAGAAGGCAGAGAGGTACGTTTCAACGCAGCATCTCCGACTGCTGCTGAGGAGGTGTGTTCCCCGAGCTACGAGGATCACAAGCCTTTACTCTGTGCAAACAAGCCCTCAGCGGGGAGGATGAAGCCACAGCCACCTCCAATATTCTCACCACTCCTTACTGTCACCTTAATCGCCTCACACCTGGTCTCCAATGGGATCACAGCACACAGAATTGCCCTGGCTATGTTTAATAAACCAGCTGAGACGCTTTCAGAGGAACTTTACCAGCTCATGCGCCGCCAGGACTGTGATCTGCACTGGTTTCGCTGGTGTGGGTTGTGACTCTTCGGGAAGAGCTGCAGCAGCGGGCAAGGCAGGGACCTCCATGGCTCTGCAGGAAAAAGAAGAAGAGAAACATGAAACTGCTCTGTTCCTCTTCCAGAAACCCCTGCAGGACAGAGCAGCCGTGGCTGCTAGCACTGTAGAATCATCTAGGTTGGGAGGTATCTTTAAGGTCATTGAGTCCACACTGCCAAAACCAGCACTAAACCGTGTCCCTCAGTACCACGTCTGCCCAGCTTTTATATACCCTCAGGGATGGTGACTCCATTATTTCCCTGGGCAGTCAGTGTGTGGCAACCCTTTCAGTGAAGATATTTTTCCTAATATCCATCCTGTACCTCCCCTGGTGCAACTTGAGGCCGTTTCCTCTTGTCCCATGGCCTTTTCCTTGGGAGAAGAGACCAACCCCCCCGGCTACACCCTCCTTTCAGGGAGTTGGAGAGAGCGAGGTCTCCCCTCAGCCTCCTTTTCTCCAGGCTGAACACCCCCAGCTCCCTCAGAAGTTCTCCAGACCCTTCTCCTTGTGCTCCAGACCCCTCACCAAGTCTGTTGCCCTTCTCTGGACCCGCTCAATGTCTTTTTTTGTGGTGAGAGGCCCAAAACTGGACAGAGTCCTCGAGGTGGGGCCTCACCAGTGCCCAGGACAGGGGCACCATCACTGCCTGAGGGATTATTCAGGGCTTAGCTGACAAAATGCCATTGAAAGGCTTTGTCAGTGACAAATCTCTCATGAGGGGAGAGGGAGATGTGAAAATTGTCTGGCTCTGAACCTTTAACCCAGCTCCTCCACGGGCTCGGTGTGACCGGCTGCTCTCGGCAGGGCTGTCCCCAGCGCAGGGAACGGCCCTGGCTGCTCTTTTACTTCTTGTTTCACTTCAACAGGAGCCCACCCGGCTCCTACACACGCCCAGGGGACGGGGCTCCATCCACCACCACAGGTTTGTCCACAGCCCCTCCTCGTGAAACCCCCCTGGGGACACGGCCTGCCTCAGGTCACCCTTGTCGCCCCACCGCTTCCCCCCATCTCCAACCACCCCCGCCGGTCTGCTCCGAGGCCGGTAGCCCCCCTCGACCTCCCGGGGGCCTTCAGGCCTCGGGGTGCAGCCCCTCACCGCGGCGAGGCGGCGAAGGCGGGACGCGAACCCGTGACCTACCTACCTGCCTCAAGGCACGCGTCCCGTAACCACGGCGACATAACCGCTCCCCGCGAGAGCCCCGAGTCTCGCGAGATCCCGGCGCTGTGTCACGTGATGGCGGGCGCGTCCTTGAAGCCGCCGCCGCCATGATGGGTGTGGGCAGCCCTTACCGGGCCTCTTATGGGGAGCCCCCGGGGGTCTCCCCGAACCCACCCACCCGGCTGGGTGTGAGGGGGCTGCAGGGCAGGACATGGCGCCTCTGCAGCCCGGTGTGCCCCTGGGAGGCCCTGCTGCTGCCCCAGCCCCACTCTGAGCCCCCGCGACCCCTCCTGGCATAGACCATGGTGCCCACCCAACCACTCACCCACACCCCACTGAGGGCCTGGAGAGAGAGAGGGGGGGTCCCCCGGGTCGGGGGCCTCAAGGTGGGGGTCTGGTCCCATGGGGAGGGAGCGGAGAGGTGTGGGGCAAGGTCCTGGGGTTGGGGGGCGGCCACCCCTGCTCGCCCCAAGGTGCTATTGGGGGTGGGAGGGGGGCACCTCCATGGCAGGAGGGGTTCTGGGGGGACCCCCAGCGCCACCGGGGGCTTTTGGGGCGGGTGGCAGACCCCCCCGCTCTGGCACGGGTTGGCCCGTTCCCAGACTGGGACCAGAATAGCTCCGCTATCCGATTCCTGCCCGAGGGGCCGTGGCCACTCTCCTTCCTGGGCCACTATCTCCTTGGGGCTGACATTTGAGCCCAGGCCCCCCCCATCACCCGGTTCCCCCCCCCCCC
>NW_015091573.1:11993-13167 GCF_001431845.1 Calidris pugnax | reverse complement strand
GCGGGCGGGAGGCGCCGTGGGGGCAGCGGGCGGCGGGGGGGACCCCGGCAGCAAGCGGGGACCCACCAGCCCCCAGCCCCCTCACCCTCCGCCCTCCCTCCCGCTGCGGCCCAGCAAAACGCAGGGGCTGCCCCCAAAACCGGCCGCCCCAAGAAGGCCGGGGAGGAGCCGGCGGTGAGGGGACCCGACGTGGACTCGCTGGGCTTCCAAGCCATGGACCGCAACGTGCCGGGGCTGTCCCACGTCATCCTCCAGAAGCTCAACATGAAGAGCTATGAGGACTACAAGTGAGTGAGCACCCATGGGTGGGTGTTTTTCCCCCTGGCCGGAGCAATGTGTGTCCCCAAGCTGGAGCATCTCCCCCTGGCTCACCCCACCTGCCCTGCTCAGTCCGCATGTGGGGTGCTCCTGGGTGCACCCCTCCACCGGCCCATTCCTAATCTCCCCGTTCCCCACCCAGCCCGGGCCAGGATGCTCCTCTTGGCTGAAGCTAAAAATCTTTGGAGGGAGGACGTCAGCCCCTCTGTGACCCCCACACGGCGTGGGCTGGAGCTCACCTCTCCCAACGCCTGCAGGTCTGCCATGGACGGGAGGAAGAGCAGCAGCGATTTCGGCATCCGGACTTACTTCGACATGTTCCAGAAGATGGAAGACACCTTCAAGTTCTGCGCCGAGTGCAAGAAGCTCCCCGATGCCCTCCCTGATCCCAAAAGCCTCCGGCGATGCAAGAGGTATGGCAGGGGGGAACGTGGTCTGGTGGCACAGGGGTCGATCTGTGCCCCCCAACCCAGGCTGGGGGGAAAATGGAGGTGACTGGTCCCAGCCTCCAGCCGAAGGGCACCCCCAAAACAGGGATGTAGCCCTGGGAGGGTGGGAGGGATCCTGTCCCCCCCGGCCCTGTCATGGCTGGACACGCTGCCTCTCTGCCGAAGGGCACCCCCAAAACAGGGATGTAGCCCTGGGAGGGTGGCAGGGATCCTGTCCCCCCCCAGCCCCACCATGGCTGGACACGCTGCCTCTCCCTCCCCAGGTGCCAGAACGTGTACTACTGCGGCGTGGCATGCCAGCGTGCCAACTGGCCACTGCACAAGAAGTTCTGCAAGAAACTGAAGCTGGTGGCCCTGGATCGGCTGGTGGAGTGGCTCGTCTTCACAGGTGGGACAGGGGATGCTGC
>NW_015091573.1:10572-11983 GCF_001431845.1 Calidris pugnax | reverse complement strand
CCCCCCCCCCGTCCAACCCCAGGCATGGAGGGGTGTGGGGTTCCTCCTCCCAGCTCCAGCCCCCCTGGGTGTGTCCAGCATCCCCACAGCCCAGGTGGGACGGGGAGCCTGGGCTGCTGGGCCACCGCTGTGACCACCAACGCTTCTCCCTACACCCCCAGGAGACATCCCCTTCCCCACGGAGACCTGGACCAAACCCGCCCGGGCCGTGAAGGACTGGGAGGACTGGTTCTCCATGCAGGAGCAGCTAGAGGAGAAGCTGGGGGCCATCCTGGCCGGGCGGTACATGACCCTCCTCTGGGCCAACGCCGGGAAGCCCCGGCCGGAGGACGGGGAGCTGCGCCAATCCATCCGGCGGCTGGTCACCGACTTCCACTCGCGGCCGCTCACCATCGGCCTGGGGCTGCGGCTTTTCGGCATCGACCCCCTCGCCAAGGTCCTCACCATCCACGTGGTGGGAGCATCCCACGTGGAGACCCTCAACACCCGCCTGACGGACTACGACGAGCTGACGCGGATGTTCCCGGGGCACTGGGGCATGGAGGTGGTGATGGTGGGGGTGGACGTGGTCGACGGAGCCATCATGAGGCCCCCCCTGGCCACGCCGGCGCCCCGGGGAAGGGTCTACCTCAGCAGCTACAAGGGGCTCTACCACGACTTCTGGGAAAGCCACGTGGAGACCAAACTGGCCGCTCGCCCCGACCTGGTGGTGGGATTCCACCCGGGTGAGTCCCTGCGCCACGGAGGGGCCCGGACCCTCGCTGCCTGGAGAGGGATGTCCCCAGCAGGGTACAGGGCAGCCCCTGAGTGTCCCAGCACTGCTGGTGGCCTGGGACATGGCCAGGTCTTGCCATGTGTCTTGAGGTTCAACAAGGCCAAGTGCCAGGTCCTGCACTTCGGTCCCACCAACCCCCTGCAGCGCTCCAGGCTGGGGGCAGAGTGGCTGGAGCTGCCTGGCAGAAAAGGACCTGGGGGTGTTGGTCAACTGTCGGCTGAACAGGAGCCAGCAGTGTGCCCAGGTGGGCAAGAAGGCCAACAGCCTCCTGGCCTGGGTCAGGAACAGCGTGGGGAGTAGGGCCCGAGAGGTGATTGTCCCCCTGTACTCGGCACTGGTGAGGCCTCACCTTGAGTACTGTGTCCAGTTTTGGGCCCCCTACCATAAAAAAGACATTGAGGGGCTGGAGCGGGTCCAGAGAAGGGCGACAAAGCTGGTGAGGGGTCTGGAGCACAAGTCTTATGAGGAGAGGCTGAGGGAGCTGGGGTTATTCAGCCTGGAGAAGAGGAGGCTGAGGGGAGACCTTATTGCTCTCTCCAACTCCCTGAAAGGAGGGTGTAGAGAGGTGGGGGTCGGTCTCTTTTCTCAAGTCACAGGTGACAGGACAAGAGGAAATGGCCTCAAGTTGCGCCAGGG
>NW_015091573.1:8866-10562 GCF_001431845.1 Calidris pugnax | reverse complement strand
TGGGGGTGTCTATTTTTGTCAGTGAGGTTGACAGTTGGACAAGATGATCTTTAAGGTCCCTTCCAACCTAGAAGATTCTGTGATTCTATGGCCATGAATGAAGCTGCAACGGGCCACCCTGTGCTGCCCTGTCTCCCCCAGATGCTCAGTGGGGGGGTCCCTGCCTCTGGGTTCCAGGTCTGGGTGTGATGGTCCAGCCCAGGACCCAGAGCTGGGGGGTGTCCCCTGCTGTTTTTGTGGGGATGGGACCCCCCACACTGCCAATCCCTATTGCCAGCCTCGCGGGGGTCTCCGGCATGGCACGGGTGCTGTTATAGCCAGCTGTCCCCAGGGCTGGGGTGGGAGGGGGGGGGCAGCAGGACCCTCACCACCGTGTCCCCCCAGGTTTCCATGCCTGCCCGGACCTGCTGGCAGGCTGGCTGCCCACCCTGCTGCTGCTGCGGGACTACCGCCTGCCCGTCCTCTTCACCGTCTACAGGTGAGCACGGCCCCCGCTGCCCCCGTCCCTCCCTCCCTGACCCCCCCCTCCAACCCCTCCTTGGTGTGTTGGAGGTGCAATAACGGGGGTTGTCCTCCCCCCTGGCAGCGAGCAGGAGCTGAAGTCCTCCCTGCAGATCCTGGTGGAGCTCGAGACCCACATCGTGGGCTACGCCGCCAACCCCTTCGCTTCCCTCCGCCCCGAGCAGGTCTACTCCAGCCCCAACAAGGCCCCCGTTTACTGCAGCTCCTTCTACATCGCCCTGCTGGGGCCAGCGACGGCCATGGCCGTGCCGGGGGCCGAGGGGCTGGAGGAGGGGGAGCCCTGGGAGGAAGGGGAGCCCGGTGCCACCGGTGGGGCTGGGGACATCCCCCAGCTGGGCTGAGCTGAGCCCCTGCAAACAGCACCCTCCTGCCCAACCTGACCCCCCCCAGCCCCTCACTGCCCTTCCTGAGACCCTGTATCCTCACCCTGGGATTTAGGGATCCAGCCATCCCTCCCCGGGGACACGGCACAGGGATGGGACCCCCCCCCAAAACCGAATAAACAGCCACCCACCGTGTCTTGAGCTTTTATTTCCAAAAAGGCCTTTGTTTTCCCCAAGAAAAGGGAGGGCTGAGCCTGCCCCAGCCCCCCCACAAGGGATGGCAAAGGGGACCCCCCACCGCAGGACCTACCGTGCGGGGGGGTTGTGTGGCCCCCAGGGTCCTGCGGGGAGCCCGGGCACCCGGCTGTCCCTGTCACAGGCGCTGTGCCCCTGCGGGGTGGTGCTTTGGCATCACTTGCCAAGCCCCGCTGCTCCCCAGCCCCTGTGGCAACCAGGGTGGGTGGCACCGGTGCCTGTGGCATCGCCCAGTGCCACCCTGGTGTCCCCTCCACCCTGGTGTCCCCTCCACCCTGGTGTCCCCTCCAGCCTGGTGTCCCCTCCCTGCGCAGCAGTGGTGGCCACGTCCCTTGTGGGCACCCGCCGTGGCTTGGGGAGGCCGGTACCTGCCCGGGGCTCCCCGTGCCCCCACGGTGGGTCCCTCCCCAGGGTCGGTGCCCACCAGAGGGGCTGTGGGTGGCAGGGTCCTGCCGGGGAGGTGGCACGGTGTGGCACTGCCGGCGTCACTCGGTGCCGGCGCGTTCCCCCAGGGCGGGCAGCGTCAGGGTCTCCGGCGCCGACTTCTTGCGGGGGCGAGTCTTGGGGGGAGCGAGGAAATCGGGGGGCTCGTCGCC
>NW_015091573.1:6232-7664 GCF_001431845.1 Calidris pugnax | reverse complement strand
GAGATGCCCCCCCCTGCCCCAGGAAGCTTCTCCCATCCCTGTCTGTGCTACCTCCAGGCTGCGGTAGTACCGCTCGGGGATCTCGTCGAAGGCGATGTCCAGGAAGGAGACCTCGTGGTCACCCAGGATTTTATCGCTGTGGAAGATCTGGGGGGGGGGGAAAAGGGGGGCAGGGAGGGTGAGAGGTGCCAGCCACGCACGTGTATGTAGTGTGTGTCGTCTCCCCACCACCACCACCGCCCTGTGATGAGTTTGCCAGGTCTCAGCTGCGGCGCAGACTCACGTTCTCGCTGTCCCCGCAGTTGTCCTCGTACTTGGTCTCGATGTAGATGGAGAACTTGGGCAGGAAGGAGCACTGCAAGGAGTGGCCGTCAGCTGGCACCAAGGGGTGCCCGTCCCGAGGGACACCCATCCCGAGGGACACCCACTCCCAAGGGACAGCCACCCCAAGGGATGTCCACCCCAAGGGATCCCCAGCCCCTAGGGATGCCCACCCCAGTGAACACCCACCCCAAGGGACACCCAGTCCCAAGGATGCTGATCCCCAAGGAATGTCCAGTGCCAAGGTCACCCACCCCAAGGGACTTCCACCCCAAGGACACTGACTCCAAGGGATGCCCACCCTGATGGACGCCTACCCCAAGGGACACCCACTCCCAAGGGACACTCAGCCCCAAGGATGCTGAGCCCCAAGGGATCCAGTGCCAAGGACACCCACTCCAAGGGATGCCCACCCTAAGGGATGCCCAGCCCCTAGGGATGCCCACCCCAGTGGACTCCCACCCCAAGGGGCACCCAAGAATGTCCCAAGGATCAGTCCCAAGGATGCTGATCTCCAAGGGATCCAGTGCCAAGGACACCCACCCTGAGGAACCCCCACTCCAAGGGATGCCCAGCCCCAGGAGACACCCAGCCCCAAGCGAAATGCACCCCAGGGACCCCCACCCCAAGGGACCCCCAGCCCCAAAGATGCTGACCCCAAGGGCCACCCACCCCCAGGGTCCAACCCACTCCAGTACCCCCTCTCTCTGGTCATGCCAGGTCCCCCCATGCCACCTCCTTACCGTGTACTCTGCAGGGACACCGTGGCATCACGGGGTGGCATCACCGGGTGGCATCACCGGGTGGCATCACGGAGGAGAGAGGGAGGGGTGAGACTGGGAAGTGGCCACGGCCGGGCTCTCCTGGCAGCCTGTGGCCACCACCGGAGAGGGGCAGGTGGCCCGGTGGTGCCCGTCCCCACGCCCTACCCAGTGCTCACCAGTGATGGTGTAGGGGTAGTAGTTCCAGGCTTTCTCCGTGATGTAGAAGATGCGGGGGGTCACCGCCCGTGCCCAGCTCGGCAGTTTGCTGTGGGGGGGACCGTGATGGGGTCGGGGGGGGGCATCCCCACGCCCTGCCCAGTGCCACCCGGCCCTGAATGCAGCACCCC
>NW_015091573.1:4452-5400 GCF_001431845.1 Calidris pugnax | reverse complement strand
CCCCACGACCCTCATCTGCACCCCAGCACCCCTCCAAGGACCCCTGCCACGTCTCCAGAACCCTCATCTGCACCACAGGACCCCCCCAAGGACCCCTGCCACCACCTCCCCAGGACCCTCATCTGCCCCCCAGGACCCTCCCAAGGACCCCTGCCACCACCCCAGGACCCTCATCTGCACCACAGCACCCCTCCAAGGACCCCTGCCACGTCTCCAGAACCCTCATCTGCACCACAGGACCCCCCCAAGGACCCCTGCCACCACCTCCCCAGGACCCTCATCTGCACCACAGGACCCTCTCAAGGACCCCTGCCACCTCCCCAGGATCCCCATCTGCACCCCAGCACCCCTCCAAGGACCCCTGCCACCTCCCCAGGACCCTCATCTACACTACAGGACTCCCCCAAGGACCCCTGCCATCTCCCCAGGACCATCACCTACACTCCAGCATCTCCACCGGGACCCCTCCCCATCTGCACCACAGGACCCCCGCAAGGACTCCTGCCACCTCCCCAGGACCATCACATGCAGCCCAGCCCCTGCCCCAAGGACGCCTGCCAACTTCCCAGGACCCCCATCTGCACCCCAGCACCCCTCCAAGGAACCCTGCCACCTCCCCAGGACCCTCATCTGCACCACAGGACCCTCCCAAGGACCTCTGCCACCTCCCCAGGACCCCCATCTGCCTGCCAGGACCCTCCCAAGGACACCTGCCACCTCCCCAGGACCATCACCTACACTCCAGCATCTCCACCGGGACCTCCGCCACCTCCACAGGGGCCTCATTTGCCCCACAGGACCCCCTCAAGGAATCCTGCCACCTCCCCAGGACCACCCCCCAGGACCCCTGCCACCTCCCCAGGTCCTTCATCTGCACCCCAGTGCCCCCAAAAGGCCCTGCCACCTCCCCAGGACCATCGCCTTGGGGCACACCCATGGACCACCACC
>NW_015091573.1:1748-3901 GCF_001431845.1 Calidris pugnax | reverse complement strand
GGGGGGGTGGGTTTTGATGAATTTGCAGCGTTATAAATACCATCCCCGAGAGGGGAATCGTGAGCGCCGCGGCTAAAAATAGCTCGTCTCACGCCAGCGACTCCCCAGCGCAGGAGCAGCCGATGGGGACACGGGGACACGGGGACACGGGGACACGGGGACATGGGGACACGGGGACAGCAGCACCGGGTGCCCAACCCCGGGGGTGGGCTGAGCAGAAACCTGGGCATCTCCGAACTGCGGGAGAAACATCTACCTGGAGATGGATGCCCACCTGGAGAATGGGGGGGGGCAACCCTGCAAGGTGGGTGCACCCCAGGAGAGGGGTGTACCCCTAGGAAGATGGGTGCAACCTGGGAGACAGCCCCCAAAGATGGGTGCAGCCCCTAAAGATGGGTTCACACTGAGAGATGGGTGCAGCCCCCAAAGATGGGTGCAATCCCCCAAAACAAGTGCACCCCAGAAGATGGGTGCAATCCCTGGAGAGAACAGCACCCCTAGGAAGATGGGTGCACCCTGGAAGACAGCCCCCAAAGATGGGTGCAGCCCCTAAAGATGGGTTCACACTGAGAGATGGGTGCAGCCCCCCAAGATGGGTGCAGTCCCCCAAGATGGGTGCAGTCCCCTAAAACAAGTGCACCCCAGAAGATGGGTGCAACCAACCCCTGGAGAGGGCTGCATCCTAGGAAGATGGGTGCACCCTGGAAGACTGCCCCCAAAGATGGGTGCAGCCCCCCAAGATGGGTGCAGTCCCCCAAAATAAGTGCACCCCAGAAGATGGGTGCAACCCCTGAAGATGGCTGCACCCCTAGAAAGATGGGTGCACCCTGGGAGACAGCCCCCTGAAGATGGGTGCAGCCCCTAAAGATGGGTGCAGTCCCCCAAAACAAGTGCACCCCAGAAGATGGGTGCAACCTCTGGAGAGAACGGCACCCCTGGGAAGATGGGTGCACCCTAGGACACTGCCTTCTGAAGATGGGTGCAGCCCCCAAAGATGGGTGCAGTCCCCCAAAACAAGTGCACCCCAGAAGATGGGTGCAACCCCTGGAGAGAACAGCACCCCTAGGAAGATGGGTGCACCCTGGAAGACAGCCCCCAAAGATGGGTGCAGCCCCTAAAGATGGGTTCACACTGAGAGATGGGTGCAGCCCCCCAAGATGGGTGCAGTCCCCCAAGATGGGTGCAGTCCCCTAAAACAAGTGCACCCCAGAAGATGGGTGCAACCAACCCCTGGAGAGGGCTGCATCCTAGGAAGATGGGTGCACCCTGGAAGACTGCCCCCAAAGATGGGTGCAGTCCCCTAAAACAAGTGCACCCTAGAAGATGGGTGCAACCAACCCCTGGAGCGGGCTGCATCCTAGGAAGATGGGTGCACCCTGGAAGACCGCCCCCTGAAGATGGGTTCACACTGAGAGATGGATCCAGCCCCCCAAGATGGGTGCAGTCCCCTAAAACAAGTGCACCCTAGAAGATGGGTGCAACCAACCCCTGGAGCGGGCTGCATCCTAGGAAGATGGGTGCACCCTGGAAGACCGCCCCCTGAAGATGGGTGCAGCCCCCAAAGATGGGTTCACACTGAGAGATGGGTGCAGCCCCCCAAGATGGGTGCAGTCCCCCAAGATGGGTGCAGTCCCCTAAAACAAGTGCACCCCAGAAGATGGGTGCAACCAACCCCTGGAGAGGGCTGCATCCTAGGAAGATGGGTGCACCCTGGGAGACTGCCCCCTGAAGATGGGTGCAGCCCCCAAAGATGGGTGCAATCCCCCAAAACAAGTGCACCCCAGAAGATGGGTGCAACCCCTGGAGAGGGCTGCACCCCTCAGAAGATGGGTGCACCCTGGGAGAGAGCCCCCAAAGATGGGTGCAGCCCCTGAAGATGGGTGATGGGTTCACCCTGGGAGATGGGTGCACCCCAGAAGATGGGTGCAGTCCCCTAAAAACTGGGGGAGACTGCATCCTGAGAGACAGGAGATGGGTGCACCCTGAGAGACAGATACAGCCCCCAAAGCCGGGTGCAGCCCCCAAAGATAGGTGCACCCCTGGGAGATGGATGCACCCCTGGGAGATGGGTGCACCCCTGGGAGATGGGAGCACCCCTGGGACATGGATGCACCCCTGGGAGATGGATGCACCCCTGGGAGATGGGTGCACCC
>NW_015091573.1:0-803 GCF_001431845.1 Calidris pugnax | reverse complement strand
CCCATCAAGGACTAATGCTCCATTTGGCAAATCTACCAGGGAGGCCAAGAAAAATTGGCCCAGGAGATGCCCTGCCCCATGGCCCGTGGAGCAGGTCCTGTGCAGGACAGGGGTGCATGGGCCCTCCTCGGGGCACAGACACATCAGTCACTGGCCGCCAAATGTGCGCCTTTGGTAACTCAAAGGATGGGGCTGAAAGCAGTTGTGAGAAATAGAGAGGCTGAGGCTGTCCCCTGCCACCACGGGGCTGCCCCACAGATCCGGGGTCCCCTCCCTGCCCAGCACCCTTCACCGGGGGGGTCCACAGCCTCACCTGGAGAGGTGGACCCGCTTCTCGGTGAACTGGCCGGGGCCGTGGACGGGGTCCTCATGGGGCTCGTTCTTCACCACCTCCACGCCCTCGCCCTTCTCGCTCTCCTGGTGGCTGTGCTTGCTGATGGTGTAGAGCTGCCCCACGCGGTACTGCGACCACAGCGTCCCCTCCTCAGGGCGGGGGCCGGCCCCTGCCCCACCACCCCCTGCCCTACCACCCTCCCCACACACCGCCGGGATGGGGCTGACAGCTTTTCCAGCCACACCACTGAAGAGGGGAAACTGAGGCACGGAGCAAGGAGGTGGAGGACCCCCAGCCATGCAGAGGGGGCTCCTGGGGCAGCCTGTTCTGCCCCTGGGTCTGCTCCATCCGGGTGAGGGATGGATCCTGCCCTCCCTGCTCCTCCCCAGGCTTCCTGCTCAAGAAACGTCTGGGGATGCAAGGCAAAGCTATCTGTACAGATGGATGTGGATAGGGATGTGGATGTGGA
>NW_015091572.1:0-3983 GCF_001431845.1 Calidris pugnax | reverse complement strand
ACTGCATATCCACTTTACATATTTACCAGCAGTTACCAGTCTGATACACACAGTGCCTGACAGTACCTAATAGGCAACGCAAACCTGTCTTATATTAACTGATCCTGGATTGCCTTGTTGGTACTGACAGAATCCTACACGTAGAGGTTGAGCACCAATGAATCCATATTGGATAGATTTGGCTTTGTTTTGTTTTTATGTTAATTAGTAAGTGTATATATATAGGATGGTTTGAGCAATCATGTCATCATATCAGCTTCTTCAATAAACAGCATTGGCACATAAAGCAAGTCCTTTACATAAAGTCTTTTGTGATGCTAACAGAATGAATGCTGGCAGCAGTCCCTGTCAGAGAACACCTGTATATCTTCACCAGCAAAAATCTGAAAAACACCTTTGATTGGTAGTGATATTCCCAGTTTTTGCTTTCTTACAGTCCCTGTCAGAGAACACCTGTATATCTTGACCAGCAAAAAATCTGAAAAACAGCTTTGATTGGTAGTGATATTCCCAGTTCTTGCTTTCTTGTCTTTGTAACATTACTTGAGAGTGGATCTGTACCTGTCAGTCCTGAAGTACTAGGTTATACTAGCATATGGTTTTTTTACAGCAGTATGGTTGCTAGGTGAGTGAAGCTAAGAGTTCTCAATCTCCTGCATAGGAAGTTGAAGCAGATCATGATGGCAGCAGGTGTTGCTCTGCGTATCAGATACGTGTCCATTTCTGTAGCAAGGATTAGAATAACTCCAAGTTCCGTGACTGTGGGCAAATAAAATTTCTTCGTTGAATCTATTTTCCTGTCATCTATCCTGGATTATTAAATGAACATCTATGTGAATATTTTAAAGATAAAAGTTTAAAAGAAATGTTGTCCCTGTTTTTTACTACATTAATTTTAATGGAGCAGCACAAGATAAAAGTTTAAAAGAAATGTTGTCCCTATTTTTTACTAGTAATTTATACATTAATTTTAATGGAGCAGCATCAAAATTACTGTGTAGGTAAGGGTGAGATTTTAAGCTTCCTTAATGGTGCCAAGAGGCACCATTTTTTCTTCTGTTCTTCAGACCTATGAAGTTTAGGTCTTCATACTTCAGAAGTATGAACTTTAAAGCTTGCTTTTTGTCACTCGGTGGTTTTAGAATTATCAGTTTCCAAATTCTTTACAGGTGTAACTATTAAACCAAAGTTGCAGAGCACTTAAGTCCAGGGTTTCTATTTTATGGCCTTATCAATATGATTGATTCTGTTACTTCGGATCTTTTTTTTTTTTTTTGCTGTGCTTTGCTTTATGCTTGGAACACAACAAAAGCTATTTGTGCTTACTTCTCACAGGATTATCCCATAGAAGATGAACTTCGCTTGTTGTTGGTATCTTTACCCCAGACTGGTCTTGATCCATGTGTCCAGTACTTCACCTCTCTGGCTCTACGTGAAAGCAGTCAGACCCTTGCTGCGCAAAGGGTGAGTTCCCCCCTGCAGAACAGAACTATTTGGGTTCTTTGTTCCTGCAGAGCTCAAAGATAGAAACCTATTTCCATAGTTTTGAGCATTATAAGAGGAAGAGAAATACAGAAGCTTTGTAGCTGTACAACATAAGTAAAATCTCTTTTACATGCCATCTGTCTGCCTGAAAGCTTGTTTATCTTTCCCAGCTGTGTTAGCTGGGCAAGCGAAAGATTGTATCTTTAATTATGAGCCTTTCCATAAAGCACATATTTCAACATTTTGTCCAGAACATTTCCTTCCCCTTGCAGTGCTCATAAAATGATTTCTTGCATTTCATCTTACCATTATTTGAGTGTTCTTTTACTGCTGAGTAAGTTTTTAGCACATCTTAAATAGTAATCTCTGTTATATCACATGGAAATGCTTTCCTGTAATGGGTCACTGTTGCCAAAACCAGAATTGGACTATTCTAGTGGTCTGTTTGGACTTGGAAACTAGGAATTCTTAACTCTGTCTGCCCAACAACATCCCAAGTGGCTTTAGGAACGTCATTTAAAGTGCCACTATTGCTTAAAAATAATAATTGTAATGCCAGTGTCATCCGCTATCTCTTGTGCATTTTATTTTTTTTATTAAAAAGTTGTGACTTTTAAAATTGGTGATGATTATTTTTTGTAAGATGCAATAATAAAAATGACTGTCATATTTTAATAATGATGCCTGTCAGGCTTTCTTTAGATATTTCAGAGCTCAATAACCCTTTATTTCCTATGACACAGTTATGTGTAATATTTTTACATTATCACTCCTTTATTTTTTTCGCAGCCAGAGCTCTTGCTACAAAGGGAGCTTTGGTAAGACACCACACTTGGAAGCGTTTTGAAAATCACACAGTTCTAGAAAACTGTTTTTTATTGAGGTTCCTACTGCATGATTGAGAGAGACCGGTCTTCAGAGACTGTGCTACATGCTGAAAACCTTTTTTCCTCCTCGTTTTTGCAACTATGGAAGTCTAGAAGCAACCTGATTCTTGCTTTTTTTATGCTTAAGCAAACTATCTTAAAAGAAAACGTTCATTAACAAAGTGAAAATTCTACATTTTGTCACTTTATTGTATGTTTTGAAGTTAATAGACTATGGAGACTACTGACTGAAAATCTAGTTAATATTTTCAGTTAAAAATAGTAGATAGTTTTATAGTGTACTGTTGTGTGATTTGTACATTTTGAAAAGTGCCTGCATGCTGTGTGCTCTTTTGAGCAATTTCTATAGATCATTATGCACTTAATGTTTTAGTTTAGAAATGCTTATTTTATGTAGCTGTTTGGAACGTGGTATAATTTTTACTGATTCTCATTTCAGGGAGGCTTATGGTGTTTTGGAGGAAATGGACTTCCATATTGCGAGACATTGAGTAAAATCCCTTCAGAGACAGTGGAACTCTTTTGCTTGCAAGCTTTAGTACAGCATTCTAAGGTAATTTTTCCTTTAAACTATAACTGAAAAGCTACATTTATGAACATTCCTTTCTAATGCTCTCTCATATATTGGGAAGGAGTTGCCATTTCCATGTCTCCTACCCCTCACCCCTTTTATAAAGATGTTCAGACAACTGAATTGGAAGGCAACATAACAAACTCATTTTTTCTCATGGGAAGTGTATGTAAGTTCTGTTACTGTTTCAAATGAATCCTTATAATTTCCCCTGTGGTATCTTTCAAGAAGTCAAAGGGCAGCTCTGACACAGAAAAGCAGGAGAAAATGCTTGAAGTCCAAAGGCTTTAACGAGTCTTTGTGTAGCGCTACCTCCCACTGATGCTCAAAGTCATTGGAGATAGATATGATGAAGGAACACTTCATGTTTCCACTCTGCAGCTTCTCAGTAAGCAAGATACTGATGATATGAAATTCTTGATGCAAAGTATGGGTGGATTTGTGTGAGCTGGTGTACATCAGTTCAGAAAGCTTACGACTGATCTCTTCTTACGGCTCTTAATCTAAGGCTAGTGCCGGGTTTCCAGAAAGCAAAGTAGCCTCATTAATTCACTCTCATTAGAAGCCAGTATGGAATACAAATCTTGGCTGTTCACAAAGGTCCCTCCTTCAAGGGTGACTGCCTTTGGGCAGCCTATTGCACAGCATGCACATGGCAGACTGTTGCACAGCAAGATACAGCTCATATTCTTCCCAGGACCAGTCTGTTCTTTGCAGGTGCAGATGAAGACTATGGAAGACTTTGTGTAACAGTGATTCTTCCATTTCTTCTTGCTGCTCTCTTCTGTGTGCACTTAATATGGATGGGAAAAGTGCAGTTTGCCAGTATTCCTTCGCATCTTCCATATACTTAGAAATTCTGACTTAGCCTAGAATTTGTTTTATTCCAGATTTTCAGGTGGAACAAGTTGTGACTGTACTCGTTCCAAATGTGTGTCTGTTGAAAGCCACAGACATCAGCAGTTCCATAAGTACCACACATTTTTAAGCACTATAGACGACATGTTCAAGTTATAAGCATTTGGCCAATATCAGTAGTT
>NW_015091571.1:16590-21257 GCF_001431845.1 Calidris pugnax | reverse complement strand
TTTTGGGATGGAATCCCCATCTTTTCATGTGAAATCCCCCTTTTTTGGGGAGAATCCCCATTTTTGGGGGGGAAACCCCATCTTTTGTGGGAAATCCCCCTTTTTTGGGGGGAATCCCCATCTTTTGTGGGAAATCCCCCTTTATTGGGGGGGAATCCCCGTTTTTGGGGGGGAATCCCCATCTTTTCTGGGAAATCCCCCTTTTTTGGTGGGGAATCCACGTTTTTGGGGGGGAATCCCCATCTTTTCTGGGAAATCCCCCTTTTTTGGTGGGGAATCCCCGTTTTTGGGGGGGAATCCCCATCTTTTCTGGGAAATCCCCATTTTTTTGGGGGGAATCCCCCTTTTTTGGGGGGGAATCCCCATTTTTCGGGGGGGAATCCCCATCTTTTGCTGGGGAAACCCCATTTCTTGGGGGAAATCCCTGTTTTTGGGGGGGAACCCCCCCCTTTTGGGGCAGAATCCTCATCTTTTGTGTGAAATCCCCATTTTTTGGGGGGGAATCCTCATTTTTTGTGGGAAATCCCCCTTTTTTGAGGGGAAATCCCCATCTTTTGGGAGGAAATCCTTATTTTTTAGGGGGAAGTCCCTGTTTTTGGGGGGAATCCCCATTTTTAGGGGTAAAATCCCCCTTTTTTGGGGGGAATCCCTATCTTTTGGGTGGAAATCCCCCTTTTTTGGGAAGAAGTCCTCATTTTTTAGGGGGAAGTCCCTGTTTTTGGGGGGAATCCCCATTTTTAGGGGTAAAATCCCCCTTTTTTGGGGGGAATCCCTATCTTTTGGGTGGAAATCCCCCTTTTTTGGGAAGAAGTCCTCATTTTTTAGGGGGAAGTCCCTGTTTTTGGGGGGAATCCCCATTTTTAGGGGTGAAATCCCCATTTTTTGGGGGGAATCCCCATCTCTTGGGGGGAATCCCCATCTTTTGGGGGGGGTAAACCCTATTTTTTCATGTGAAATCCCCCTTTTTTTAAGGGAAATCCCCATCTTTTGGTGGGAACCCCCCCTTTTTTTTGGGAATCCCCATTCTGGGGGGTCAATCCCTGTTTTTTGGGGCGGAATCCCCATCTTTTCATGTTAAATCCCCATTTTTGGGGGCGAAATCCCCCTTTTTTGGGGGTAAATCCCTGTTTTTTGGTGCGGAATCCCCCTTTTTTGGTGCGAAACCCCCGTTTTTCGTGCGAAACCCCCGTTTTTTGTGTGCCTCCCCATCCCGGGGTGTCCCTCCCCATTTTTGGGGGTGCCTCTGTCTCACCCTGGTGCAGGCGTGGCGGGGGCAGGGGTCCCCCCCCGGGCGCCAGCAGCCGCAGACGGTGGTGCCAGGCCGAGAAGTTGGAGAAGTCGCGGCTGAGGAGGGCCCCGGCGAAGGCCAGCTCGGCCTCCGCGTCCCCCAGCAGCGACCGACGGTGCTCCCAGGCGTGGACTGGGGGGGACCAGTGACACCAGTAAGGGACGACCCCCCCACGGGCCCCTCGGCCCTTTTACAGTAACCCCCGGTACAAACCAGTAACCCTTTTTGCTCAAAAACCCGTTTCCAGTACAAACCAGTAAGCCTTTTTGCTCAAAAAACCCATTCCCAGTATGAACCAGTAAGCCCTTTTGCTCAAAACCCCCCTCCCAGTATAAACCAGTACCCCTTCTTGCTCGAAAACTCATTCCCAGTACAAACCAGTAAGCGTTTTTGCTTAAAAATCTTCTCCCAGTACAAACCAGTAAGCCTTTTCCCTCCAAAACCCCCCTCCCAGTAAGAACCAGTAACCCTTTTCGCTCAAAAACCTACTTCCAGTATGAACCCGTACCCCTTTTTCACCAAAAACCTATTTCCAGTACAAACCAGTAAGCCTTTTTGCTTAAAAACCCATATCCAGTAAGAACCAATAAGCGTTTTTGCTGAAAAACCCCTCTCCCAGTATAAAACAGTTACTTTTTATGCTCAGAAACCCATTCCCAGTATAAACCAGTAAGCCTTTTTGCTCAAAAACCCCCCTCACAGTACAAACCAGTAAGCATTTTTGCTCAAAAACCCATTCCCAGTGCAAACCAGTAACCCTTTTTACTTGAAAACCCATCCCCAGTATAAACTAGTATCCATTTTTCCTCAAAAACCCATTCCCAGTATGAACCAGTAAGCCTTTTTGCTCAAAAACCTGCCTCCCAGTATAAACCAGTAACCCTTTTCCCTCCAAAACCCCTCTCCCAGTAAGAACCAGTTCCCCTTTCTGCTCAAAAACCCATTTCCAGTACAAACCAGTAAGCCTTCCTGATCAAAAACCCATTCCCAGTAAGAACCAGTACCCCTTTTTGCTTGAAAACCCCCCTTCCAGTACAAACCAGTAAGCCTTTTTGCTCAAAAACCTGCCTCCCAGTATAAACCAGTCACCCTTTTTGCTCGAAAACCCATTTCCAGTAAGAACCAGTAACCCTTTTTGCTCAAAAACCCATTTCCAGTATAAACCAGTAAGCCTTTTTGCTCAAAAACCCATTCCCAGTATGAACCAGTAAGCCTTTTCCCTCCAAAACCCCCCTCCCAGTAAGAACCAGTAACCCTTGTCGCTCAAAAACCCACTTCCAGTACAAACCAGTAACCCTTTTCGCTCAAAAACCTACTTCCAGTATGAACCAGTCACCCTTTTTGCTTGAAAACCCATTTCCAGTACAAACCAGTAAGCATTTTTGCTCAAGAACCCATTTCCAGTACAAACCAGTAAGCATTTTTGGTCAAAAACCCATTTCCAGTAGAAACCAGTAAGCATTTTTGGTCAAAAACCCATTTCCAGTATAAACCAGTAAGCCTGAGGAGGGCCCCGGCGAAGGCCAGCTCGGCCTCCGCGTCCCCCAGCAGCGACCGACGGTGCTCCCAGGCGTGGACTGGGGGGGACCAGTGACACCAGTAAGGGACGACCCCCCCACGGGCCCCTTGGCCCCTTTCCAGTAACCCCCGGTACAAACCAGTAACCCTTTTTGCTCAAAAACCCGTTTCCAGTACAAACCAGTAAGCCTTTTTGCTCAAAAAAACCATTCCCAGTATGAACCAGTAAGCCCTTTTGCTCAAAACCCCCCTCCCAGTATAAACCAGTACCCCTTCTTGCTCGAAAACTCATTCCCAGTACAAACCAGTAAGCGTTTTTGCTTAAAAATCTTCTCCCAGTACAAACCAGTAAGCCTTTTCCCTCCAAAACCCCCCTCCCAGTAAGAACCAGTAACCCTTTTCGCTCAAAAACCTACTTCCAGTATGAACCCGTACCCCTTTTTCACCAAAAACCTATTTCCAGTACAAACCAGTAAGCCTTTTTGCTTAAAAACCCATATCCAGTAAGAACCAATAAGCGTTTTTGCTGAAAAACCCCTCTCCCAGTATAAAACAGTTACTTTTTATGCTCAGAAACCCATTCCCAGTATAAACCAGTAAGCCTTTTTCCTCAAAAACCCCCCTCACAGTACAAACCAGTAAGCATTTTTGCTCAAAAACCCATTCCCAGTACAAACCAGTAACCCTTTTTACTTGAAAACCCATCCCCAGTATAAACTAGTATCCATTTTTCCTCAAAAACCCATTCCCAGTATGAACCAGTAAGCCTTTTTGCTCAAAAACCTGCCTCCCAGTATAAACCAGTAACCCTTTTCCCTCCAAAACCCCTCTCCCAGTAAGAACCAGTTCCCCTTTCTGCTCAAAAACCCATTTCCAGTACAAACCAGTAAGGGTTTCTGCTCAAAAACCCTCCTCCCAGTATAAACCAGTACCCCTTCTTGCTCGAAAACTCATTCCCAGTACAAACCAGTAAGTGCTTTTGCTTAAAAATCTTCTCCCAGTACAAACCAGTAAGCCTTTTTGCTCAGAAACCCATCCCCAGTATAAACTAGTATCCATTTTTCCTCAAAAGACCATTCCCAGTACAAACCAGTAAGCCTTCCTGCTCAAAAGCCCCCCTCCCAGTAAGAACCAGTAAGCCTTTTCCCTCCAAAACCCCCCTCCCAGTAAGAACCAGTACCCCTTTTTGCTCAAAAACCCATTTCCAGTACAAACCAGTAAGCCTTTTTGCTCAAAAACCCATTCCCAGTACGAACCAGTAAGGGTTTCTGCTCAAAAACTCTCCTCCCAGTATAAACCAGTAACCCTTTTTGCTGAAAAACCTATTCCCAGTATGAACCAGTAAGCCTTTTTGCTCAAAAACCCCCCTCACAGTATAAACCAGTACCCCTTTTTGCTGGAGAACCCATTCCCAGTACAAACCAGTAAGCCTTTTTGCTCAAAAACTCCTCTCCCAGTATAAACCAGTACCCCTTCTTGCTCGAAAACTCATTCCCAGTATGAACCAGTAAGCCTTTTTGCTCCAAAACCCATTTCCAGTACAAACCAGTAAGCCTTTTTGCTCCAAAATCCATTCCCAGTACGAACCAGTAACCCTTTCTGCTCAAAAACCCATTTCCAGTAGAAACCAGTAACCCTTTTTGCTTGAAAACCCATTCCCAGTACAAACCAGTAAACTGTTTTTGCTTGAAAAGCTATTCCCAGTAAGAACCAGTAAGCGTTTTTGCTCAAAAACCCCCCTCCCAGTACAAACCAGTATAAACCAGTATAAACCAGTACCCTTAAAACCCACACCAGTGCCTTTCAACTCCCATATTGAGCCTTTAGAGCCCCCCCAGACCCCTCAACCCCCCCCAGATCC
>NW_015091571.1:14566-16018 GCF_001431845.1 Calidris pugnax | reverse complement strand
CCCCCAGTCCCCTCCCAGTCCATCCCAGTCCCCTCCCAGTTCATCCCAGTCCCTCCCAGTTGATCCCAGTCCCCTCCCAGTCCCCTCCCAGTTCATCCCAGTCCCTCCCAGTTGATCCCAGTCCCTCCCAGTTCGTCCCAGTTCATCCCAGTTCATCCCAGTCCCTCCCAGTTCATCCCAGTTCATCCCAGTTCATCCCAGTTCATCCCAGTTCATCCCAGTGCCCATAAATCCTCTTCCCAGTTCATCCCGGTTCATCCCAGTTCATCCCAGTTCCTCCCAGTTCCTCCCAGTGCCCATAAACCTCTTCCCAGTTCATCCCAGTTCACCCCAGTGCCCGCAAACCCTCTTCCCAGTTCTTCCCAGTTCATCCCAGTTCACCCCAGTGCCCGCAAACCCCCTTCCCAGTTTATCCCAGTTCATCCCAGTACATCCCAGTGCCTGCAAAACCCTTCCCAGTTCATCCCAGTGCCCATAAACCCCTTCCCAGTTCATCCCAGTTCACCCCAGTGCCTGCAAACCCCCTTCCCAGTTCATCCCAGTTCATCCCAGTTCACCCCAGTGCTCATAAACCCCTTCCCAGTTCATCCCAGTGCCTGTAAACCCTCTTCCCAGTGCCTCCCAGTTCATCCCAGTGCCCATAAACCCCTTCCCAGTTCATCCCAGTTCATCCCAGTTCATCCCAGTGCCCATAAACCCTCTTCCCAGTTCATCCCAGTTCATCCCAGTTTATCCCAGTGCCCGCAAACCCTCTTCCCAGTTCATCCCAGTGCCCATGAACCCCTTCCCAGTTTATCCCAGTTCATCCCAGCTTATCCCAGTGCCCACAAAAGCCCTCCCAGTTCATCCCAGTTTATCCCAGCGCCCGCAAAACCCCTCCCAGTTCACCCCAGTGCCCACAAACCCACTTCCCAGTGCCTCCCAGTACAAACCAGTTCCTCTCAGTGACGCCCAAGTGCCCACAAAACCCTCTTCCCAGTTCATCCCAGTACCTCCCAGTTCATCCCAGTTCACTCCAGTGCCCACAAACCCTCTTCCCAGTGCCTCCCAGTTCATCCCAGTGCCCGCAAAACCCCTCCCAGTTTATCCCAGTTCACCCCAGTGCCCGCAAACCCTCTTCCCAGTGCCTCCCAGTTCATCCCAGTGCCCACAAACCCAGTTCCCAGTCCCTCCCAGTGCCATCCCAGTATATCCCAGTCCCTCCCAGTCCCTCCCAATCCCCTCCCAGTGCCTCCCAGTCCTTCCCAGTGCCCACAAATCCATGTCCCAGTATAAACCAGTGCCCTCCAGTTCCTCCCAGTGCCCACAAACCCACGTCCCAGTCCCTCCCAGTGCCCCCCAGTCCCCTCCCAGTCCCCCCATATCCCCTCCCAGTCCTTCCCAGTGCCCACAAATCCATGTCCCAGTATAAACCAGTGCCCTCCAGTTCCTCCCAGTGCCCACAAACCCACG
>NW_015091571.1:10971-11630 GCF_001431845.1 Calidris pugnax | reverse complement strand
GAGGGACTGGGATGAAACTGGGAGGGACTGGGAAGGAACTGGGAGTCACTGGGAGGGACTGGAAGAGGTCCTGGAGGTGACTAGGAGATACTGGGATGGACTGGGAGGGGTCCTGGGGGTGACTGGGAGGGACTGGGAGATACTGGGATGGACTGGGAGGGACTGGAACGGACTGAGAGGTACTGGGGGTGACTGGGACGTACTGGGATGGACTGGGAGGGCCCCTGGGGGTCACTGGGAGATACTGGGAGGTACTGGGTGAGAACTGGGAGATACTGGGAGGGACTGGGGGTGACTGGGAGATACTGGGAGATACTAGGATGGACTGGGAGGGAACTAGGGGTCACTGGGAGGGGCTGGGATGGAACTGGGAGATACTGGGATGAAACTGGGGGTCACTGGGAGGGACTGGGAGGGACTGGGAGGGACTGGGAGGGGCCCTGGGGGTCACTGGGAGGGACTGGGACGGAACTGGGAGATACTGGGAAGGACTGGGAGGTACTGGGAAGGACTGGGAGATACTGGGATGGACTGAGAGGGCCCCTGGGGGTCACTGGGAGATACTGGGGGTTACTGGGAGGGACTGGGAGGGAACTGGGGGTCACTGGGAGGGACTGGGAGGTACTGGGATGGACTGGGAGGGAACTAGGGGTCACTGG
>NW_015091571.1:8955-10005 GCF_001431845.1 Calidris pugnax | reverse complement strand
GGATTTGGGGGCTCCCTGAGGGGATTTGGGGTCTTTGAGGGGTTCTCTGAGGGGATTTGGGGTCTTTGGGGGGATTTGGGGGGCTCCCTGAGGGGATTTGGGGTCTTTGAGAGCTCCCTGAGGGATTTAGGGGTTCCCTGAGGGGCCTTTGGAGGGGCTTGGGGTCTCTGTGAGCAAATTTTGGGGTTCTTGGGGCAGATTTGGGGGGTTTTAGGGGTCTTTATGACCATATTTTGGGTGTCTCTGGGCAGATTTTGGGGTTTTGGGGTCTCTGGGCAGATTTGGGTGTTCTTGGGGTCTTTATGACCAGATTTTGGGCGTTTCTGGGCAGATTTGGGGTTCTCTGGGCGCATTTGGGGGTTGTGTGACCATTTTTTGGGAGCCTCTGGGCAGATTTGGGGGTCTCTGGGCAGATTTTGAGGGTGCATGAGCGGATTTGGGGATTTCTGGGCACATTTGGGGGTTGTGTGACCATTTTTTTGGGAATCTCTGGGCAGATTTGGAGATTTTAGGGATCTCTCTGAGCAGATTTTGGGTATTTCTGGTCAGATTTGGAGGCTTTTGGGTCAAATAACTCCACTTTTAGGCGCCGCGCGTTGATTTTTCAGCCCCGTTTGTGCGTTTTGGTGTAATAATGGATGTTTTTCTCTGTTTTTCCTGTATTTTTGGCAGCTCTCTTTGCCCCCAACGTGCTGGCGGAGGCGGCGGCGTCGATGCCAGGGGTGTCCCTGGACCCGGGGGGGTCCCGTCTCCTCCAAGCCCTCCTCCCCCACGCCCCGCTGGGGGTTTTGGGGCGGTTTTTGTCCCTTTTGGTGGCGGGGGGGTTGGGGGGTCCGGCCGGGCACCCTTTGGGGGCTCGGGTGTTGGAAGCCGCTTTGGGGCGAGTGGTGGCCGTTTTAGGGGGGCAGGAGGAGGAGGAGGAGGAAGGAGCCGTGGGGCGAGTGGAGGAAGCCGTGGGGCACCTGGCGGCCCAAATTGGGGGGGACCTGGTGGCTTTCGCCCAGCACCCGGCCGGCAGCTTCGTGGTGAGGGGGCTGCTCAGGGTCCTGG
>NW_015091571.1:6385-7362 GCF_001431845.1 Calidris pugnax | reverse complement strand
TTTCCTGATTGGCCGGTTGATTTTCAGGCTGCTACCTGATTTGCTGGCACCTTCCAGTGGCCTCTCCTGATTGGCGGGCTGATCTTGGGGCTCCTCTTTGATTGGCCGATGGTTTCTAGTGCCGTTTCCTGATTGGCCGGTTGATTTTCAGGCTGCTACCTGATTGGCTGGTGGCTTCCAGTGCCCTTTCCTGATTGGCAGGCTGATCTTGGGGCTTTTCTTTGATTGGCCAATGGTTTTTAGTGCCCTTTCCTCATTGGCCAGTTGGTTTTCGGGCTGCTACCTGATTGGCTGGTGGCTTCCAGTGCCCTTTCCTGATTGGCAGGCTGATCTTGGGGCTCCTCTTTGATTGGCCAATGGTTTCCAGTGCCCTTTCCTGATTGGTCAGGGGAGTTTTGCCCCTTTTTCCCTATTGGCTGCTGCTTCCTCAAGCCCCTTCTTGATTGGCCGGCTGCTTCCCAGCCTCCTCCCCATTGGGTGGGCGCCTTCTGGGGGCTCCCTCCTGATTGGCTGGGGCTCCCAAACCCCTTCTCCTGATTGGCTGGGCTTCTCCAGGGCCCTTTCCCTATTGGTTAGGGCCATAGAAACGCTGGCTGCTGATTGGCCGGGGTTCCCAAACCCTTTCTCCTGATTGGCCGGGCTTTCTCCGGAGCCTTTTCCCTATTGGTCAGGGCCGTAGCCGTGCTGGCTACTGATTGGCCGGGCCCGTGGGGGCTGCTGTATTCTGATTGGCTGTGTGTCTCTCAGCGGGCTGGTGCTGGGGCTGCAGGACGGGGAGAAGGGGCGGCTGCTGGAGGCGGCCATGACGGTGGCCGGGCCCCGCCCCCTGCGCGAGCTCTTCCAACGGGACCTGCGGGGCCGCCTGAGGGGCGTGGCCACACACCGCCTGGCCAATCACGGCCTGCAGCGTCTCCTCGACCACGCCCCCGAAGACGTGGTAGGGGCGGGGCTTCAAAGGGGGGGGTGGGGTGTAAAGG
>NW_015091571.1:0-3691 GCF_001431845.1 Calidris pugnax | reverse complement strand
TCCCCCCCGTAGCCCTCGCTGGGCCCCGTCACCCTCCAGGGCTCCCTCGTGCTCCAGCACCTCCTGCATTTTGGGGACCCGGGGCCGGTTTTGGGGAGTTTGGAGGCTTTGCCCCCCCAGGCCTTGGTGGCCTTGGCTTGTAGCCCCCCGGGGAGCCGGGTCTGGGATGCCCTCCTGGCCTCCCCCACCGTGCCCCCCCGCGCCCGCCGCCGCCTCCTCCGCAAGCTCAAGGTAAGGGGAAGGGTCCCCAGCAACATTTTGGGGCCAAAAATCCACTTTGGGGTATTTTTGTGGCGGTTTCAAGTCTCCTCTGCAAAGAAACGTGGTGGTTTCAAGGCTCTCCTTGTCCTTTGGGGGCGGTTTCAAGGGGTTCCCTTAAGAGACATCTCCTCCCCAAGCTCAGGGTAAAGGGGGGAGGGGCCCCAGCACCATTTTGGGGCCAAAAATCCATTTTGGGGAATTTTTATGGCAGTTTCAAGCTCCCTCTGCAAAGAAACATGGTGGTTTCGAGGCTCCCCTTGTCCTTTGGGGGTGGTTTCAAGGGTTTCCTATAAGAGACATCTTCTCCCCGAGCTCAGGGTAAGAAGGGGAGGGTCCCCAGTACCATTTTGGGGCTAAAAATCTGCTTTGGGGGATTTTAGGGGCGGTTTCAAGCCCCTTCTGCAAAGAAACGTGGTGGTTTTGAGGCTCCCCTTGTTCTTTTGGGGCGGTTTCAAGGGTTTCCTTTAAGAGCCATCTCCTCCCCGAGCTCAGGGTAAGGGGGGGAGGGTCCCCAGCCCCCCCCCAGCCCCATTTTGGGGCTAAAAATCTGCTTTGGGGGATTTTTGTGGTGGTTTAAAGCCCTCCCGATACAGACAAATAGTGGTTTCAAGACTGCCCCTTGTCCTTTTGAGGCGGTTTCAAGGGTTTCCCTTAAGAGACATCTCCTCTCCAAGCTCTGGGTAAGGGGGAGGGGCCCCAGCAACGTTTTGGGGCTAAAAAATTGCTTTTGGGGGATTTTTGTGGCGGTTTCAAGCCTCCTCTTAAAAGACAAGTGGTGGTTTTGAGGGTCCCCCTTGTCCTTTTGGGGCAGTTTCAAGCCTTTCCCTTAAGAGACATCTCCTCCCTGAGCTCAGGCCAAGGGGGGGGAGGGTCCCCAGCCCCTCCCACCCCCATTTTGGGGCCAAATCTCCACTTTGGGGGATTTTTGTGGCAGTTTCAAGCCCTCCTGATACATCCAAACGGTGGTTTCGAGGCTCCCCCTCATTCTTTTGGGGCGGTTTCAAGCCTTTCTCTGAAAGTAGGGGTGGGACCAAATGGTGCCGAGGCCCCTCCCCTCTGCTGACGTCACTTCCTGCTTTGTCCCCGCCCCCTCCCCCCCCGGCAGGGTCACTTCCTGTCCCTGGCCTGTCACCGCAACGGCAGCCGCGTCCTCGACGCCGTCTGGGCCTCGGCCTCCGCCCCGGCCCGCGCCGCCATCGCCGAGGAGCTGGGTGAGTCTTTCCTCATTCTTTTGGGGCGGTTTCAAGCCTTTCTCTGAAAGTAGGGGTGGGACCAAATGGTGCCGAGGCCCCTCCCCTCTGCTGACGTCACTTCCTGCTTTGTCCCCGCCCCCTCCCCCCCCGGCAGGGTCACTTCCTGTCCCTGGCCTGTCACCGCAACGGCAGCCGCGTCCTCGACGCCGTCTGGGCCTCGGCCTCCGCCCCGGCCCGCGCCGCCATCGCCGAGGAGCTGGGTGAGTCTTTTTTGGGGTGAAAAAAGGGGGGAAACGCCCTCAAATTGCCCCCTAACCTTCCTTCCCCCCCCCTGCCCCACAGCCCCCCAGCGCCAGGCCCTACGGAGAGACCCCCACGGCCGAGGGGTGGCCCGGACCATGGACCTCGACCTCTTCTTGCGCCGGCGAAAGGCTTGGGAGAGGCTGCAGGAGGCCCAGGGGGGGAAACGTGGCCTCTTGGGACCCCTCCTCTTGGGGGATTGAGGGGCACCCCCCAACCTGCCCGGGCACAGGGGGGGCGCGGGGAGGGGAGCACTCATGGAGAGGAGCCCCCCTGGAGGAGTTTGGGGCACAAAGATGGAGGATGGAGAGAGAGAAGGGCTACTTGGGGGGATGGAGAGGGCTCTTGGAGGGACAGAGAGGCCTCTTGGAGGACTTTGGGGCACAAAGACGAAGGATGGAGAGAGAGAAGGGCTCCTTGGAACAATGGAGAAGCCTCTTGGAGGACCTTGGGTCACAGAGACAAAGGATGGAGAGACAGAGCGGCCCCTTAGAGACCTCTTGGAGGACTTTGGGTCACAAAGATGAGGGATGGAGAGACAGAACAGCTCCTTGGAGGCCTCTTGGAGGACTTTGGGTCACAAAGACGAGGGATGGAGAGAAAGAAGGGTTCTTTGGAGGCCCCTTGGAGGACTTTGGGCCACAAAGATGAAGGATGGAGAGAGAGAAGGGCTCCTTGGAGGGACAGAGCAGCTCCTTGGAGGACTTTGGGGCACAGAGATGAGGGATGAAGAGACAGAGTGGCTCCTTGGAGGGATGAAAACTCATCTTGGAGGACTTTGGGCCACAAAGATAAAGGATGAAGAGACAGAACAGCTCCTTGGAGGCCTCTTTGAGGACCTTGGGTCACAAAGATGAAGGATGGAGAGACAGAGCGGCTCCTTGGAGGCCTCTTTGAGGACCTTGGGTCACAAAGATGAAGGATGGAGAGACAGAGCGGCTCCTTGGAGGCCTCTTGGAGGACTTTGGGTCACAGAGATGAGGGACAGAGCGGCCCCTTGGAGGACTTTGGACCACAGAGACGAGGGATGGAGAGACAGAGCGGCCCCTTGGAGGACTTTGTACCCGGAACCAGCGAGTCCCTGGAGGACCAGAGGCCAGAGAGGACCCTCCCCCCTCGGTGAGCACCATAGAGTTCCCCGGGAGGGGCCACTCTGGTCTCTCTTCTCCCGTCTTGTCTGCTCCTCTCCCCAAACCTGGTGGACCAGAGGCCAGAGAGGACCCTCCCCCCTCGGTGAGCACCATAGAGTTCCCCGGGAGGGGCCGCTCTGGTCTCTCTTCCCCCCCTCTCCTCTGCTCCTCCTCTCCCCAAACCTGGGTTTTTTCACTAAATTCACCGTTTTTTATCCTTTTTTCCCCGTTTTTTTTTTATCAGGAGGAGCCCCAGGCCCCTCCCCTTCCCTACACACCCCACGGCGGCCATATTGCCCCCCACGGCCGCCCCCCCTTTGTTCAATCAAACCCTTTATTGGGGATATGTGGGGAGCAGGGGAGGGGGTGGGGTTTAGGGAGGTCAGTGGGCGGGGTTTAGGGGGGTCAGGACCCCTATAGGGCAAATACCCAATTCTATGGGGCAGATAACAAACCCTATGGGGCAGGAGAAGACCCCGTGGGGCAGATACCCCACTCTATGGGGCAGATAACGAATCCTATGGGGCAGGAGAAGACCCTATGGGGCAGGAGAAGACCCTATGGGGCAGATACCCCGCCCTATGGGGCAGGAGAAGACCTTGTGGGGCAGATACCTCACCTTATGGGGCAGGAGAACACCTGGCAGATACCCAACTCTATGGGGCAGATATTGAACCCTATGGGGCAGGAGAAGACCCTATGGGGCAGATATCCCATCCTATGGGGCAGGAGAAGACCCTATAGGGCAAATACCCCACCCTATGGGGCAGGAGAAGATCCTATGGGGCAGATACCCCACCCTATGGG
>NW_015091570.1:17648-20115 GCF_001431845.1 Calidris pugnax | reverse complement strand
CATATCGTGATGTCCAACCCCATATCATGATGCCCAGCCCGTATCACAACAAACACCCATCCCCAGATCATGACACCTTTCCCCATATCACGATACCCAGCCCCATATCACGACTCCCAGTCCCATATCGTGATGCCCAGCCCCATATCATGACTCCCACCACCCCATATCACAACACCCAGCCCCGTGTCGTGACGCCCAGCCCCACATCCCACCACCCAGCCCCATATCGTGATGCTCAGCCCCATATCACGACTCCCAGTCCCATATCGTGATGCTCAGCCCCATATCACGACTCCCAGTCCCATATCGTGATGCTCAGCCCCATATCACGACTCCCAGTCCCATATCGTGATGCTCAGCCCCATATCACGACTCCCAGTCCCATATCGTGATGCTCAGCCCCATATCACGACTCCCAGTCCCATATCGTGATGCTCAGCCCCATATCACGACTCCCAGTCCCATATCGTGATGCTCAGCCCCATATCACGACTCCCAGTCCCATATCGTGATGCTCAGCCCCATATCACGACTCCCAGTCCCATATCGTGATGCTCAGCCCCATATCACGACTCCCAGTCCCATATCGTGATGCTCAGCCCCATATCACGACTCCCAGTCCCATATCGTGATGCTCAGCCCCATATCACGACTCCCAGTCCCATATCGTGATGCTCAGCCCCATATCACGACTCCCAGTCCCATATCGTGATGCTCAGCCCCATATCACGACTCCCAGTCCCATATCGTGATGCTCAGCCCCATATCACGACTCCCAGTCCCATATCGTGATGCTCAGCCCCATATCACGACTCCCAGTCCCATATCGTGATGCTCAGCCCCATATCACGACTCCCAGTCCCATATCGTGATGCTCAGCCCCATATCACGACTCCCAGTCCCATATCGTGATGCTCAGCCCCATATCACGACTCCCAGTCCCATATCGTGATGCTCAGCCCCATATCACGACTCCCAGTCCCATATCGTGATGCTCAGCCCCATATCACGACTCCCAGTCCCATATCGTGATGCTCAGCCCCATATCACGACTCCCAGTCCCATATCGTGATGCTCAGCCCCATATCACGACTCCCAGTCCCATATCGTGATGCTCAGCCCCATATCACGACTCCCAGTCCCATATCGTGATGCTCAGCCCCATATCACGACTCCCAGTCCCATATCGTGATGCTCAGCCCCATATCACGACTCCCAGTCCCATATCGTGATGCTCAGCCCCATATCACGACTCCCAGTCCCATATCGTGATGCTCAGCCCCATATCACGACTCCCAGTCCCATATCGTGATGCTCAGCCCCATATCACGACTCCCAGTCCCATATCGTGATGCTCAGCCCCATATCACGACTCCCAGTCCCATATCGTGATGCTCAGCCCCATATCACGACTCCCAGTCCCATATCGTGATGCTCAGCCCCATATCACGACTCCCAGTCCCATATCGTGATGCTCAGCCCCATATCACGACTCCCAGTCCCATATCGTGATGCTCAGCCCCATATCACGACTCCCAGTCCCATATCGTGATGCTCAGCCCCATATCACGACTCCCAGTCCCATATCGTGATGCTCAGCCCCATATCACGACTCCCAGTCCCATATCGTGATGCTCAGCCCCATATCACGACTCCCAGTCCCATATCGTGATGCTCAGCCCCATATCACGACTCCCAGTCCCATATCGTGATGCTCAGCCCCATATCACGACTCCCAGTCCCATATCGTGATGCTCAGCCCCATATCACGACTCCCAGTCCCATATCGTGATGCTCAGCCCCATATCACGACTCCCAGTCCCATATCGTGATGCTCAGCCCCATATCACGACTCCCAGTCCCATATCGTGATGCTCAGCCCCATATCACGACTCCCAGTCCCATATCGTGATGCTCAGCCCCATATCACGACTCCCAGTCCCATATCGTGATGCTCAGCCCCATATCACGACTCCCAGTCCCATATCGTGATGCTCAGCCCCATATCACGACTCCCAGTCCCATATCGTGATGCTCAGCCCCATATCACGACTCCCAGTCCCATATCGTGATGCCCAGCCCCATATCGTGATGTCCAACCCCATATCATGATGCCCAGCCCCATATCACAACAAACATGCATCCACAGATCATGACACCCAGCCCCATATCGTGATTCCTAGCCCCATATCATAACACTCAGCCCCATATTGTGATGTCCAGCCCCATATCGTGATGCCCAGCCCCATATCATGACTCCCACCACCCCATATCACAACACCCAGCCCCGTGTCGTGACGCCCAGCCCCACATCCCACCACCCAGCCCCATATCATGACGCCCACCCCCCCCGTATCACAACACCCAGCCCCGTGTCGTGACGCCCAGCCCCACATCCCACCGCCCAGCCCCGCGCCCACCTTCCACGTACTCCATGACCATGCAGAGGTGGCGGCGGGGCTGG
>NW_015091570.1:16407-17085 GCF_001431845.1 Calidris pugnax | reverse complement strand
TGCCCCGCCCCATATCACCATGGCCAGCCCCATATTGTGATGCCCAGCCCCATATCATGATGCCCAGCCCCGTATCACAACAAACATCCATGCCTAGATCACGACACCTCTCTCCATATCACGACACCCTGCCCCATATCGTGACTCCCAGCCCCATATCATAACACTCAGCCCCATATCGTGATGCTCAGCCCCATATCGTGATGCCCAGCCCCATATCACAACATCCAGCCCCATATCACGACACCCAGCTCCATATCATGATGCCCATCCCCATATCGTGACGCCCAGCCCCATATCGTGACGCCCAGCCCCATATCGTGATGTCCATCCCCATATCATGACGCCCACCCCCCCCGTATCACAACACCCAACCCCATATCATGATGCCCATCCCCATATTGTGATGCCCAGCCCCATATCACGACACCCAGTCCCATATCGTGATGCTCAGCCCCATATCACGATGGACAGCCCCATATCGTGATGTCCAGCCCCATATCATGATGCCCAGCCCATATCACAACAAACATCCATGCCTAGATCACGACACCTCTCTCCATATCACGACACCCTGCCCCATATCGTGACTCCTAGCCCCATATCATAACACTCAGCCCCATATTGTGATGTCCAGCCCCATATCGTGATGCCCAGCCCCATATCATGACTCCCACC
>NW_015091570.1:5866-7258 GCF_001431845.1 Calidris pugnax | reverse complement strand
ATATCATAACGCCCAGCCCCATATCGTGACATCCAGCCCCATATCGTGATGCCCAGCCCCATATCATGACTCCCACCACCCCATATCACAACACCCAGCCCCGTGTCGTGACGCCCAGCCCCACATCCCACCACCCAGCCCCATATCATGACGCCCACCCCCCCCGTATCACAACACCCAGCCCCATATCATGATGCCCATCCCCATATTGTGATGCCCAGCCCCATATCACGACACCCAGTCCCATATCGTGATGCTCAGCCCCATATCACGATGGACAGCCCCATATCGTGATGTCCAGCCCCATATCATGATGCCCAGCCCATATCACAACAAACATCCATGCCTAGATCACGACACCTCTCTCCATATCACGACACCCTGCCCCATATCGTGACTCCTAGCCCCATATCATAACACTCAGCCCCATATTGTGATGTCCGTCCCCATATCATGATGCCCATCCTCGTATCACAACACCCATCCTGATGCCCATCCCCATATCATGATGCCTAGCCCCATATCATGATGCCCCCCCCCCCGTATCACAACACCCAGCCCCATGTCATGATGCCCAGCCCCACATCCCACCTCCCAGCCCCATATCATGACGCCCACCCCCCCAGTATCACAACACCCAGCCCCGTGTCGTGACGCCCAGCCCCACATCCCACCGCCCAGCCCCGCGCCCACCTTCCACGTACTCCATGACCATGCAGAGGTGGCGGCGGGTCTGGAAGGAGCAGAACATGCTGACGACGAAGGGGTTCTCGGCGAAGGTGAGGATGTCGCGCTCCACGAAGGCCTGTTCCACCTGGTTGCGCAGCAGCAGGTTCTGCTTGTTGATCTTCTTCATGGCGAAGCGCTGGCGGGTGGCCGTGTGTCGCACCAGGTACACCGCCCTGCCGGCACCCACCGCGTCACCCCGCGGCGGGGACACCGGGGACCCTCCTGGGGGGACCCCAGCATCCAGGAACCCCCCAGAGACCCCGGTGTCCAGGAACCTCTTGGGGACCCCAGGATCCAGCACCTCTCTGGGGACCCTGGTGTTTGGGAACCTCTTGGGGACCCCAGGGTCTGTGACCGTCCTGAGGACCCCAGGGTCTGGGGGACCCCGGCATCCAGGAACCTCTTGGGGACCCTGGTGTTTGGGAACCCCCTGGGGACCCCGGCATCCAGGAACTTCTTAGGGGACCCTACTGTCCAGGAACATCTTGGGGACCCCGGTGTCCAGGAACCCCCCAGAGACCCCAGTGTTCAGGAACCTCTTGGGGACCCCAGGATCCAGCACCTCCCTGGGGGAACCCAAAATCTGGGAACCCCCCGGGGACCCCAGCACCCAGGAACCTCTTGGGGACCCCGGTGTCCATGACCCCCCCCCAGGGACCCCGG
>NW_015091570.1:4502-5396 GCF_001431845.1 Calidris pugnax | reverse complement strand
ATAAACCCCACCTGTACGCTCACACACACACATACACGCTCCCCCACACATGTACACGCTCCCACACACGTGTGCAGCCCTGCCTGCCCCCATGCAGCCCCCACGCGTGCCCCGTCCCCACGCCTTCCCGTGCAAAGCTCCCCCTGTGCACGCTCCCACGTGCGTGTGCACGCTCCCACGCCACGTGTACATGCCCCCCCGCCCGTGTGCCAACCCCGCGGCCGCTCGCACACGCGTGTACCGGGGAAGGGGTCCCGCGCCAGCCCCAGCTGCCCGATGATGTAGCGGGGGATGTCGGCCTTCAGCAGCCCCTCGCGGGCCTGGCCCTCGGCCGCCGCCAGCAGCTGGTAGAACTCGGCCGGGTCGAACTCCTGCGCTCACACGCGTGTGCAAGGGGGGGGACACGCACCATCACACGTGTGCACACGGCAATGGGGACACGCACCATCACACGTGTGCAGGGAGGGACACGCACCAGCACGGCGCAATGCACCCGTGCTGGTACATATGTGTGTGTGTGTCTGCTGGTGTACGTGTGTGTGCTGGTGCACATGGGTGTGCACACGTATGAAGGCGTGTGCAAGAGTGTGAGGAGCGCGCATCCGTGCGTGCACCGGCATGCGTGTGTGTGTGTGTTTGGGCCCCGATGTGTGCACACATGTGTTGCTGTGCCTGCCCCAACGTGCACACATGTGCCAGAGCACACGGGCGAGTGCACACGCGTGACGAGTGCACACGCGTGTGCCCTCCCCCCCCTTTGTGCCGGTGGTCCCCGGGATGCTCCATCGCCATAGCGCTGCCCCGGCAACACGGCTGTCACCATGGCAACAGCAGCCCTGCCTCCCCATTGGCTGCGCCCAGGGATTGGCCAGGGCGTTGTCAGGGTGACCGGAA
>NW_015091570.1:1170-4311 GCF_001431845.1 Calidris pugnax | reverse complement strand
GGGGGGTCCCATGGGCCCTGGGGCATCCCGTTGGGTCCTGGAGTGTCCCACTGGGTCCTTGGTGGGCTCCTGTTGGGACCCACTGGGTGCTGAGGGGTCCCGGTGGGCTCTGGTGGGTTCCTCGTTGGGTGCTGAGGGTCCCACCGGGACCAACTGGGTGCTGTTGGGTCCCCTGTGGGCCCTGTTGGGTGCCAATGGGTCTGACTTGGACCCTGTTGGATCCATGTTGGGCTCTGTTGGGTCCCCTTTGGCCCTGTTGGGTCCCTGTTGGGTCTTGTTGGGTGCAGTTGGGTCCCGTTGGTCCATGTTGGGTCCCGTTGGTCCCTGCTGGGTCCCATTAGGTCCCTTAGGGCCCAACTGGGTCTTGTTGGGTCCCCTTTGGCCCTGTTGGGTCCCCACTGGGTCTTGTTGGGTCCCCTTTGGCCCTGTTGGGTCCCCATTGGGTCTTGTTGGGTGCAGTTGGGTCCCGTTGGTCCCTGTTGGGTCCCAGTAGGTCCCTTAGGGCCCAACTGGGTCTTGTTGGTCTCCCTGTTGGGTTCCATTGGGTCTCTCATTGGGTCCTGCTGGGCACCCTTGGGTCCCATTGATCCCTATTGGGTCCTATTGGTCCCCATTGGGCACCCTTGGGTCCCATTGGGCACCGTTGGGTCCTGTTGGACCCTGTTGGTCCCTATTAGGTCCTATGGGTCCTGTTGGGCACCCTTGGGTCCCATTGGACCCTGTTGGTCCCTATTAGGTCCTATGGGTCCTGTTGGGCACCCTTGGGTCCCGTTGGACCCTGTTGGTCCCTATCAGGTCCTATGGGTCCTGTTGGGCACCGTTGGGTCCCATTGGACCCTGTTGGTCCCTGTTGGGTCCTATGGGTCCTGTTGAGCACCCTTGGGTCCCATTGGTCCCTATTGGGTCCTGTTGGTCCCTGTTGGGTCCCAATGGACCCTGTTGGTCCCTATCGGGTCCTATGGGTCCTGTTGGGCACTCTTGGGTCCCATTGGTCCCTATCAGGTTCTGTTGGTCCCTGTTGGGTCCCGTTGGGTCCCGTTGGGTGCCGTTGGGTGCCGTTGGGTGCCGTTGGGTGCTCACGTCCTGCAGCAGCCGCTCCATGTTCTCCTGCAGCTCGTAGAAGTAGCCGGCGGTGATGAGGCCGTGCCGGGCCTTGGCCAAGCAGTCACGGGCCAGTTCCACCAGTTGGTGCTGGATGAAGCTGAGGGCGCCGTCGGCCAAAGGCGTCCCCCCGGGGCCGCAGCCCCTCACGAACTCCTCCAGCCGCTCCTCCATCTGCGCCGTCGCCTGCAGGACCCAGCCCGATGGGGCTCCCCACGGCTCCCAACACCCCCACAGCCCCCCAAGACCCCATAACCTCCTCCAGTGCCCCATAGACACCCCAGACTCCTCCCCCAACCCCGAGCTCTCACACCTCCCCTCCAGGAACCTTGGAGCCCCCCCTGATCCCCCATAGATACCTCATAACCCCCTAAGACCTCCATAACCCTGCTAGGACCCCCCCCAAGACCCCATAACCTCCTCCAGTGCCCCACAGACCCCCCAGACTCCCCCCCCCAACCCTGAGCTCTCACACCTCCCCTCCAGGAACCTTGGAGCCCCCCTGATCCCCCATAGATACCTCATAACCCCCTAAGACCTCCATAACCCTGCTAGGACCCCCCCCAAGACCCCATAACCTCCTCCAGTGCCCCACAGACCCCCCAGACTCCCCCCCCCAACCCTGAGCTCTCACACCTCCCCTCCAGGAACCTTGGAGCCCCCCTGATCCCCCATAGATACCTCATAACCCCCTAAGACCTCCATAACCCTGCTAGGACCCCCCCCAAGACCCCATAACCTCCTCCAGTGCCCCACAGACCCCCCAGACTCCCCCCCCCAACCCTGAGCTCTCACACCTCCCCTCCAGGAACCTTGGAGCCCCCCTGATCCCCCATAGATACCTCATAACCCCCTAAGACCTCCATAACCCTGCTAGGACCCCCCCCAAGACCCCATAACCTCCTCCAGTGCCCCACAGACCCCCCAGACTCCCCCCCCCAACCCTGAGCTCTCACACCTCCCCTCCAGGAACCTTGGAGCCCCCCTGATCCCCCATAGATACCTCATAACCCCCTAAGACCTCCATAACCCTGCTAGGACCCCCCCCAAGACCCCATAACCTCCTCCAGTGCCCCACAGACCCCCCAGACTCCCCCCCCCAACCCTGAGCTCTCACACCTCCCCTCCAGGAACCTTGGAGCCCCCCTGATCCCCCATAGATACCTCATAACCCCCTAAGACCTCCATAACCCTGCTAGGACCCCCCCCAAGACCCCATAACCTCCTCCAGTGCCCCACAGACCCCCCAGACTCCCCCCCCCAACCCTGAGCTCTCACACCTCCCCTCCAGGAACCTTGGAGCCCCCCTGATCCCCCATAGATACCTCATAACCCCCTAAGACCTCCATAACCCTGCTAGGACCCCCCCCAAGACCCCATAACCTCCTCCAGTGCCCCACAGACCCCCCAGACTCCCCCCCCCAACCCTGAGCTCTCACACCTCCCCTCCAGGAACCTTGGAGCCCCCCTGATCCCCCATAGATACCTCATAACCCCCTAAGACCTCCATAACCCTGCTAGGACCCCCCCCAAGACCCCATAACCTCCTCCAGTGCCCCACAGACCCCCCAGACTCCCCCCCCCAACCCTGAGCTCTCACACCTCCCCTCCAGGAACCTTGGAGCCCCCCTGATCCCCCATAGATACCTCATAACCCCCTAAGACCTCCATAACCCTGCTAGGACCCCCCCCAAGACCCCATAACCTCCTCCAGTGCCCCACAGACCCCCCAGACTCCCCCCCCCAACCCTGAGCTCTCACACCTCCCCTCCAGGAACCTTGGAGCCCCCCTGATCCCCCATAGATACCTCATAACCCCCTAAGACCTCCATAACCCTGCTAGGACCCCCCCCAAGACCCCATAACCTCCTCCAGTGCCCCACAGACCCCCCAGACTCCCCCCCCCAACCCTGAGCTCTCACACCTCCCCTCCAGGAACCTTGGAGCCCCCCTGATCCCCCATAGATACCTCATAACCCTCTAAAATCCCATAACCCTGTCAGGACCCCCCCCAAGACCCATAACCTCCTCCAGTGCCCC
>NW_015091570.1:0-272 GCF_001431845.1 Calidris pugnax | reverse complement strand
TGGGTCCCGTTGGCCCCTGTTGGTCCCTATCAGGTCCTATGGGTCCTGTTGGGCACCGTTGGGTCCCATTGGACCCTGTTGGTCCCTGTTGGGTCCTATGGGTCCTGTTGAGCACCCTTGGGTCCCATTGGTCCCTATTGGGTCCTGTTGGTCCCTGTTGGGTCCCATTGGACCCTGTTGGTCCCTATCGGGTCCTATGGGTCCTGTTGGGCACTCTTGGGTCCCATTGGTCCCTATCAGGTTCTGTTGGTCCCTGTTGGGTCCCGTTGGGT
>NW_015091569.1:3750-3962 GCF_001431845.1 Calidris pugnax | reverse complement strand
CCTTGGTGGCACCCATGGGTGGCCTTGGTATCCTTAGTGTCCCCACCCCACCTTGGTGGCACTCATGGGTGGCCTCAGCCTCCTTGGTGGCACCCATGGGTGTCCATGGATGACCATGGGTGTCCTCACCCAACATTCGTGGCACCATGAGTGTTCTTGGTATCCTTGGTAGCACCCTTGAGTGGCCTCAACCCCATGATGGTGGCACCCAA
>NW_015091569.1:1603-2105 GCF_001431845.1 Calidris pugnax | reverse complement strand
ACCGAGTGCCGCCCCAGTATGGCCCAAGGACCCCCAGTATCACCCAAAGCACCCCAAATGCCCCCTGTATCCCCCCAAGTGCTTCCCAGTATGGACCAGTAGTGCCTAGTATGCACTGGGAGACACCCAATCTCCCCTTCAAGGCCACCCAGTACGACCCACTGCCACCCAGTGTGGCCCGGGGATCCCCAAATCCCCCCAGCGTCCCCCAAGTCCATCCCAGTACAACCTAGCGCCTACCAGTATAGACCAGTATCCTCCAGTATGGACCAGTAGCGCCCAGTATGGACTCAGAGATAGCAAACCCCCCACCAGTCCCTCCCCTGGGGCCTCCCAGTACGACCCAATGTCACCCAGTATGGCCCAGGGACCCCCAGTATCACCCAAAGCACCCCAAAATCCCTCTGTATCCCCTCAAGTGCCTCCCAGGATGGACCAGTAGCGCCCAGGATGGACTGGGAGACACCCAGTCTCCCCCCTCCCCAGGGCCGCTCAGCCCCTC
>NW_015091569.1:0-228 GCF_001431845.1 Calidris pugnax | reverse complement strand
CCCCCCCAACACCCATGGGTGCTCACGGTGCTGTCCAGCAGGCGGGTGTGCCGTTGGCAGAAGACCTTGTCACGCTGGAAGGCAGCCTGACGGCGTCGGGTGCACATGAAGTTTTATTTGATCAGTGCTGGACCCACAGGGTGCCCCCCAGTCCCACCTAAAAGCCCCCCAACTGCACCCAAAATGGAATCCACCACCTCATAGTTGGTAGCCCACGGGCAACTAGGG
>NW_015091568.1:0-1606 GCF_001431845.1 Calidris pugnax | reverse complement strand
TACAGAAAGAAGCAGGTGAGACCCATGTTGATGAGTTGTTTTGGGTTCAGGTTACCATAGCATTCTCCATTTGTTTAAAGAACCAGAGAAGTAGGAGTCTTGGAAGCATAAAGACTTGTAAAAACATCAAAATCCATAAAGAATTGTCTTCTTTCTAAATAATACTTTGTATCTACGTGGCCAAAGATCTGAGAAAGAACCAAAGGTAAAGCTTTTCTTGGGGTGGGAATGCTGGTTGCTCAGGTGAAACATTGGATATTTTTTTTTAGGGCAACAAAGGTGATGGAGAGATTGGAGCATCTCCCTGATGAGGAAAGGCTGAGAGAGCTGGGACTCTTTAGCCTGGAGAAGAGAAGGCTGAGGGGAGACCTTACTAATGCTGACAAGGATCTAAAGGGTGGGTTGAAGGAGGAAGGAGCCAGATTCTTCTCAGTGGTTCATTCCCAGTGCCAAGACCAGGGGCAACGGGCACAAGTTGGAACATGGGAAGTTCCATTCAATTATGAGGAAGAAGTTCTTTGGGGTGAGGGTGGCAGAGCCCTGGCACAGGCTGCCCAGGGAGGGTGTGGAGTCCCCTTCTCTGGAGATCTTCAAGCCCCACCTGGATGCTCCTGAGTGATGTGCTCTTGGCAATCCTGCTTTGGGAGGAGAGTTGGACCAGATGATCTCTAGAAGGTCCCTTCCAACTCTGACAATTCCGTGATTTGGGGTTGAGGATTGATTCTGTTTCCAGCTGATGCTGTCTTCACCTTGGGCTTTAGGGTAAGTCCAGGTAGCTTCGTATCCCTTGTAACTCCATGTTGGCAAGGCAGTTGAACGCTAGAACTTGGAGCTTGATTTAACAAGCTCCCCTGAGCTGAAGACCTAATTCTGAATTTGTAAAGGGTATTTCAGCAAGGGAAAGCTCCACTTGTATCTCATTGTGGTGCAAAGCCTGGAAATAGCAATTCTATACTGAAACATTTTATTTAATACTATAGTGAAAATGCTTAAAGCCTTGCTGACGGTACCAGCCATTCATAGAAGGAGAAGGTGTCAGACAGAAACTTTAAAATGTTATTCTGCGTTCTCTACTATAAATATAGTTTAAAATCTAGGGCACTACGAGTGAATCCTGTCACCAACTTCTAGGAACCATTCATTTCCCATCTTCTTTACGGTGTTTGTGGTAACACAGAAAGTGTCAAAGGAGAGAGGAGGGTTCGGACTCCGGTTGTGGAGAAATAAATGAGACGAGGCTCTTTGCTGCTGTTAATTCTGAGTTTAAATCTCTGCTTTGCATTGTGCACTCAATCTCTGAGTGTCTATGTACAAAAATTTAACCTGTTCATGTGACAAACAATATTCAGGAGAAGAAAGCTGCTCCCTTTACTTCCTAAATCTCTGCTTTGTGTTGTGCGTCAATATATGAGCCTATATATAACAAAAAATTAACCTATTTGTGTGATAAACAATATTCAGGAGAAAAAAGCTGTTCCCTTCACTTGTTCTATATGTTTGTCTCTTTTGCTTGACGAAGTTCTGTGTTCTGGGCCTGTGATTACATGGGGGCTGTCGAAGAAGATCTCGAATGCAGTGAGCACAAGTCTAATTATTTTGTTCACTA
>NW_015091567.1:30621-32578 GCF_001431845.1 Calidris pugnax | reverse complement strand
TGTGAGTGTGTGAGTGTGGGGGTCCCGGGTCCCCCCCAACATGGCCGCCCCCCGTGGGCGCCGCCATCTTTAAGGGGCGGGCACTTCCTGCGGCGGCGGCCATTTTGGAAACGCGCACACTCCCCCCCCCGCACCACCACCCATGACCCGGAAGCGGAAGTAGCCTTGTCCTTCCCACTTCCGGCTCCGCTCTCGGGAGCGGCGGCCGCGGCGGAGGGACGATGGTGAGGGGGGGGCGGGGGGGGACCGGGAGGGGTCTCCGGGCTGTCGGGGTTCCCCCCCGGTCGCCCTGACTCCCTCTTGGTTGTGTATTTATTTTCCTCCCCCCCCAGGACAGCGAGTTCTCGGACGCGGAGGCGGGCCCGGGGGGGGAGGAGAACGCGCCGGTTTATTGCGTCTGCCGCAAACCCGACATCAACTGCTTCATGATGTGAGAGAAACACCGGGGAGCCCCCCCTCGCACCCCTGGGGCCCCTCGGGGCGGAATATGGGGGTATCCCGGATCCCTGGGCCCTTCAGGGTGGAATTTGGGGGTGTCCCGGAGGCCTGGGTCCCTTTGGGGCAGAATATGGGGGTGTCGTGGTTGCCTGGGACCCCCCTGGATGTTTGGGTCCCCTCAAGATGGAATAAGGGGGTGTCCCCGCACCCCTGGGTCCCCTCAGGGTGGAATATGGGGGTGTCCCCAATGTCTGGCTCCTGTCAGGGTGGAATTTGGGGGTGTCCCTGCACCCCTGGGTCCTTCAGGGTGGAATTTGGGGGTGTCCCGGACGCACAGGTCCCCATAGGATGGGGAATGGGGGTGTCCCTGCCCCCCTGGCTCCTGTCAGGGTGGAATTTGGGGGTGTCCCTGATGCCTGGGTCCCCTCAGGGTGGAATATGGGGGTGTCCTGGTTCCCTGGGTCCCCTCAGGGTGGAATATGGGGGTGTCCCTGCCCCCCTGGCTCCTGTCAGGGTGGAATTTGGGGGTGTCCTGGACGCACGGGTCCCCATAGGATGGGGAATGGGGGTGTCCCTGCCCCCCTGGCTCCTGTCAGGGTGGAATTTGGGGGTGTCCCTGATGCCTGGGTCCCCTCAGGGTGGAATATGGGGGTGTCCCTACACTCCTGTGTCCCCTCAGGGTGGAATATGGGGGTGTCCCTACACTCCTGCGTCCCCTCAGGGTGGAATATGGGGGTGTCCCGGACGCACGGGTCCCCATAGGATGGGGAATGGGGGTGTCCCTGCCCCCCTGGGTCCTTCAGGGTGGAATTTGGGGGTGTCCCTGCTGCCTGGGTCCCCTCAGGGCGGGGCGTGGGGGTGTCCCGGACCCCCGGGTGACCCTGTGTGTGTCCCCCCTCCCCACAGCGGGTGCGACAACTGCAACGAGTGGTTCCACGGCGACTGCATCAACATCACGGAGAAGATGGCCAAGGCCATCCGGGAGTGGTACTGCCTCCAGTGCCGCGGTGAGACCCCCGCCACGGCCTCCCCCCCTTTTTTTGGGGGGGGGGTGGTGTCCCTGGGTGCCTGGGTCCCCGTTTTGGGGCTGCTGGACACCCAGGTCCCTCTTTGGGTTGGGTTTGGGGGGGCTGGTTTGAGATTGAAAGGGAGGAATGGGTCCCCCCGAACACCCGGGGACTATTTTGGGGGGGGTCCCAGGTGCCTGGGACCCTCTTTGGGGGGGTCCTGGACTCCTGGGTCCCTTTTTTGGGGCGTGCCCTCACCCCTGTGTCCCTTTTGGGGGGGTGTTTCCTGACCCCTGGGGGTGCTGGACTCCTGGGTCCCCTTCCTGAGGGGTCTTTGATTCCTTGGTCCCTCTTTTGGGGGTCCCAGATTTTGGATCCCCATTTTGGGGGGTCCCCAGACACCTGGGTCCCTCTTTGGGGGGGTCCTGGACTCCTGGGTCCCTTTTTTGGGGCGTGCCCTCCCCCCTGTGTCCCTTTTGGGGGGGTGTTTCCTGACCCCTGGGGGTGCTGGA
>NW_015091567.1:24196-27063 GCF_001431845.1 Calidris pugnax | reverse complement strand
GTCCCCCCCCCAGATCAAGCGCTCGGCCCGCATGTGTGGGGAGTGCGAGGCGTGTCGGCGCCCCGAGGACTGCGGGCAGTGCGACTTCTGCCGCGACATGAAGAAGTTCGGGGGCCCCAACAAGATCCGCCAGAAGTGCCGGCTGCGGCAGTGCCAGCTGCGCGCACGCGTGAGTGCGCGGGGCCTTAGCGTGTGCTCGGCGGGGCCTTGGCGTGTGCTCGGTGTGGCCTTGGCGTGTGTTCGCTGGGGGCTTGGCGTGGCCTTAGCGTGGGGACAGTGAGGGCTTTGTGTGGTGTCAGGGTCTCTTTGGTGTGGCCTTAGCGTGTGCTTGGTGTGGCCTTAGCGTGTGCTCAGTGGGGGCTTGGCGTGGCCTTAGCGTGGGGATGGTGAGGGCTTTCTGTGGCCTTAGTGTGGCCTTACCATGTGGTTGGCGTGGACTTAGTGTGGCCTTACCGTGTGGTTGGTGTGGTCTTAGTATGTGTTTGGTGTGGCCTTAGCGTGTGCTCAGTGGGGGCTTGGCGTGGCCTTAGCGTGGGGACAGTGAGGGCTTCGTGTGCTGTCGGGGTCTGTTTCGTGTGGTCTCAGTGTGGCCTTAGTATGTCCTTAGCGTGTGCTTGGTATGACCTTAGCATGTGATTGGGGAGGGCTTGGTGTGGCCTTAGCATGGGGATAGCGAGTGCTTTGTGTCGTGTCAGGGTCTGTTTGGTGTGGCCTTAGCGTGTGCTTGGTGTGGCCTTAGCGTGTGCTCAGTGGGGGCTTGGCGTGGCCTTAGCGTGTGCTTGGTGGGGGCTTGGTGTGGCCTTAGTGTGGGGATGGTGAAGGCTTCGTGTGGTGTCAGGGTCTGTTTGGTGTGGCCTTAGCGTGTGCTTGGTGTGGCCTTAACGTGTGTTCAGTGGGGGCTTGGCATGGCCTTAGCGTGTGCTTGGTATGATCTTAGCATGTGATTGGGGAGGGCTCGGTGTGGCCTTAGCGTGGGGATAGCGAGTCCTTTGTGTTGTGTCAGGGTCTGTTTGATGTGGCCTTAGTGTGTGCTTGGTGTGGCCTTAGCATGTGCTCAGTGTGGCCTTAGTATGTCCTTAGCGTGTGCTCGGTATGATCTTAGCGTGTGCTTGGGGAGGGCTTGGTGTGGCCTTAGCGTGGGGATAGCGAGTGCTTTGTGTCGTGTTAGGGTCTGTTTGGTGTGGCCTTAGCGTGTGCTCGGTATGACCTTAGCATGTGCTTGGGGAGGGCTTGGCGTGGCCTTAGCGTGGGGATGGTGAGGGCTTTCTGTGGTCTTAGTGTGTGTTTGGTGTGGCCTTGGTGTGGCCTTAGAGTGTGCCCAGTGGGGGCTTGGCGTGGCCTTAGCGTGGGGACAGTGAGAGCTTTGTGTGGTGTCAGGGTTTGTTTGGTGTGGCCTTAGCGTGTGCTTGGCATGGCCTTAGCGTGGCCTTAGCATGTGCTTGGTGGGGGCTTGGTGTGGCCTTAGTGTGGGGATGGTGAGGGCATCGTGTGGTGTCAGGGTCAGTTTGGTGTGGCCTTAGCGTGTGCTTGGTGTGGCCTTAACGTGTGTTTGGTGGGGGCTTGGCATGGCCTTAGCGTGTGCTCGGTATGATCTTAGCGTGTGCTTGGGGAGGGCTTGGTGTGGCCTTAGCGTGTGCTCAGTGGGGGCTTGGCATGGCCTTAGCGTGTGCTCGGTATGATCTTAGCGTGTGCTTGGGGAGGGCTTGGTGTGGCCTTAGCGTGGGGATAGCGAGTGCTTTGTGTCGTGTCAGGGTCTGTTTGGTGTGGCCTTAGCGTGTGCTTGGTGTGGCCTTAGCATGTGCTCAGTGTGGCCTTAGTATGTCCTTAGCGTGTGCTCGGTATGACCTTAGCATGTGCTTGGGGAGGGCTTGGTGTGGCCTTAGAGTGGGGATGGTGAGGGCTTTCTGTGGTTTTAGTGTGTGTTTGGTGTGGCCTTAGTGTGGCCTTACTGTGGCCTTACTGTGTGCTTGGCGTGGTCTTAGTGTGTGTTTGGTGTGGCCTTAGCGTGTGCTTGGGGAGGGCTTGGCCTGTCCTTAGCGTGGGGACAGTGAGGCTTCATGTGGTGCCAGGGTCTGTTTGGCGTGGCCTTGGTGTGACCTTAGCATGTTCTTGATATGGCCTTAGGGGGTTCTTGGTATGGCCTTAGCATGTGCTTGGCGTGGCCTCAGTATGTTCTTCACGTGGGGTTGGCGTGTGCTTGGATTGGCCTTGCTCTGGGTTTGGTATGATCTTAGCATGTGCTCTGTGTGGTGCCTGGCGTGTATTGGCATGGTCTTAGCGTGCTCCCTGACGTGTCCCCCACGTGTCCCTAACGTGTCCTTCTCCCCCCCCATGTCCCCCCCGTGTCCCTCTCGTGTCCCCCACATGTTTCTGACATGTCCTTCTCCCCCCGACATGTCCCCCACGTGTCCCTGACGTGTCCCTCTCGTGTCCCCGTGTCCCTGACATGTTCCCCACACATGTCTCTATGTCCCCCACGTGTCCCCCACGTGTCCCCACCATGTCCCATGCGTGTCCCTGACGTGTCCCTCTTGTGTTCCGTGTCCCTGACACGTCCTTCTCCCCTCAACGTGTCACCTCATGTCCCTCTCGTGTCCCCAACTTGTCCCCTCCGTGTCCCTCTCGTGTCGCACACGTGTTTCTGACATGTCCTTCTCCCCCCCACGTGTCCCTGACGTGTCCCTCTCGTGTCCCCGTGTCCCCCACGTGTCCCTCACGTGTCCCTGACATGTCCCGTGTCCCTGACGTGTCCCTCTCATGTCCCGTGTCCTTGACATGTCCCTCTCCCCTCAACGTGTCCACCTCATGTCCCTCTTGTGTCCCCCACGTGTTTCTGACATGTCCTTCTCCCCCCCACATGTCCCCGA
>NW_015091567.1:22915-24004 GCF_001431845.1 Calidris pugnax | reverse complement strand
CCCCCCACGTGTCCCTGACGTGTCCCTCTCGTGTCCCCGTGTCCCCCACGTGTCCCTGACGCGTTCCCCACATGTCTGTGTCCCTGTGTCCCCCACGTGTCCCTCTTGTGTCCCCGTGTCCCTGACATGTCCCTCTCGTGTCCCCGTGTCCCCCACGTGTCCCTGACGCGTGCCCCACATGTCTGTGTCCCTGTGTCCCCCACGTGTCCCTGACGCGTGCCCCACATGTCTGTGTCCCTGTGTCCCCCACGTGTCCCTGACGCGTGCCCCACATGTCTGTGTCCCTGTGTCCCCCACGTGTCCCTGACGCGTGCCCCACATGTCTGTGTCCCTGTGTCCCCCACGTGTCCCTGACGCGTGCCCCACATGTCTGTGTCCCTGTGTCCCCCACGTGTCCCTGACGCGTGCCCCACATGTCTGTGTCCCTGTGTCCCCCACGTGTCCCTGACGCGTGCCCCACATGTCTGTGTCCCTGTGTCCCCCACGTGTCCCTGACGTGTCCCTCTCGTGTCCCCGTGTCCCCGTGCCCCCCACGTGTCCCTGACATGTCCCTCCCGTGTCCCCCACGTGTCCCCCACGTGTCCCTCTTGTGTCCCCGTGTCCCTGACATGTCCCTCTCGTGTCCCCATGTCCCCCACGTGTCCCTGACGTGTCCCTCTCGTGTCCCCGTGTCCCCCACGTGTCCCTGACGCGTTCCCCACATGTCTGTGTCCCTGTGTCCCCCACGTGTCCCTCACGTGTCCCCACCATGTCCCATGCGTGTCCCTGATGTGTCCCTCTCGTGTCCCCGTGTCCCCCACGTGTCCCTGACGTGTTCCCCACACGTCTCTGTGTCCCCGTGTCCCCCACGTGTCCCTCACGTGTCCCTGACATGTCCCCGTGTCCCCCACGTGTCCCTCACGTGTCCCCCACGTGTCCCCATGTCCCCCACGTGTCCCTGACGTGTCCCTCTCGTGTCCCGTGTCCCTGACGTGTCCCTCTCATGTCCCGTGTCCTTGACATGTCCCTCTCCCCTCAACGTGTCCACCTCATGTCCCTCTTGTGTCCCCCACGTGTTTCTGACATGTCCTTCTCCCCCCCACATGTCCC
>NW_015091567.1:11590-22411 GCF_001431845.1 Calidris pugnax | reverse complement strand
GTTCCCTTAAGACCCCCCCCGGCCCCTAAATTCTGCTCCGGGAACCACAAATCCCCCTTAAAAGGCCTCAAAACGCGCCCTAAAAGCTCTAAATTCCTCCTAAATCAGACATAAATGCCCCAAATTCTGCCCCAGGGACCTCAAATTCCCCCAGATTCCCCACAAAATGCACACCGGGGACCCCAAATTCCTCCAAAATTGCCCCAAAATGAACCCTGCAGACCCCAAATCCCCCCGATTTGCCCAAAAATGCCCCAAAATGCGCCCCAAAGGCTCTAAATTCCTCCTAAATCAGACATAAATGCCCCAAATTCTGCCCCAGGGACCTCAAATTCCCCCAGATTCCCCACAAAATGCACACCGGGGACCCCAAATTCCTCCGAAGTTGCCCCAAAATGACTCCTGCAGACCCCAAATCCCCCCGATTTGCCCAAAAATGCCCCAAAATGCGCCCCAAAGGCTCTAAATTCCTCCTAAATCGGACATAAATGCCCCAAATTCTGCCCCAGGGACCTCAAATTCCCCCAGATTCCCCACAAAATGCACACCGGGGACCCCAAATTCCTCCAAAGTTGCCCCCAAATGACCCCTGCGGATCCCAAATCCCCCCAAATTCTCCCCAAAATGCACTCCAGGGACCCCAAATTCCTCCAAAATTGCCCCAAAATGAACCCTGCAGACCCCAAATCCCCCCCGATTTGCCCAGAAATGCCCCAAAATGCACCCCAAATGCTCTAAATTTCTCATAAATTGAACTCAAATGCCCCAAATTCTGCCCCAGGGACCCCAATTCCCCCCAGATTCCTCCCCAAAATGCACGCCAGGGACCCCAAATTCCTCCAAAGTTGCCCCAAAATGACCCCTGCGGATCCCAAATCCCCCCAAAATGCACTCCAGGGACACCAAATTCCTCCTAAATTGCCCCAAAATGAACCCCGCAGACCCCAAATCCCCCCGATTTGCCAAAAAATGCCCCAAAATGCACCCCGAAGGCTGTAAATTTTTCTTAAATTCTACTCAAATGCCCCAAATTTTGCCCCAGGGACCCCAAATCCCCCCAGATTCCTCCCCAAAATGCACGCCAGGGACCCCAAATTCCTCCAAAGTTGCCCCAAAATGACCCCTGCAAACCCCAAATCCCCCCAAATTCTCCCCAAAATGCACTCCAGGGACACCAAATTCCTCCAAAATTGCCCCAAAATGAACCCTGCGGATCCCAAATCCCCCCAAATTCTCCCCAAAATGCACTCCAGGGACAACAAATTCCTCTAAAATTGCCCCAAAATGAACCCTGCAGACCCCAAATCCCCCCCGATTTGCCCAGAAATGCCCCAAAATGCACCCCAAAGGCTGTAAATTCTACTCAAATGCCCCAAATTTTGCCCCAGGGACCCCAAATCCCCCCAGATTCCTCCCCAAAATGCACACCAGAGACCCCAAATTCCTCCTAAATGGCCCCAAAATGCACACCAATGACCCCAAATCCCCCCGATTTGCCCAAAAATGCCCCAAAATGCAACCCAAAGGCTCTAAATGCCCCAAATTCTGCCCCAGGGACCCCAAATCCCTCCAAATTATCCCCAAAATGCACCCCAGGGACCCCAAATCCCCCCAGAATTGCCCCAAAAAGCCCAGAATTTACCCCGGGGACCCCAAATCCCCCCGGATTTCCCCCAAAATGTGCCCCAGAGGCCCTAAATTTCTTCCAAAATCCCACTGAAATGCCCCAAATTGTGGGGTCTGAGCACGTTTTAAGCATTTATGGGGGGGTCCGAGCATGTTTTAAGCATGTTTTTAGCATGTTTGGCTACATTGATGTGTTCTAAGCGTGTTTAGCCACAGCGAGGCGTGTTTTAAGCATGTTTGGGGGGGCCTAAGCGTGTTTTAAGCATGTTTGGATGGGTCCAAACATGTTTGAAGCATGCTCTAAGCACGCTGAAGCGTGTTTTAAGCATGTTGAGGCACACCAAGACATGCTTTAAGTGTGGTTTTGCGTGTCAAGGCATGTTTTTACGTGTCAGGGCGTGCTTTAAGCATGTCAGGGCGTGTTTTTAGAACGCGAGGTGTATTTTTGCTCCGTGTTGGGTTGTGTTTTCCCGGGTCGGGGCGTGTTTCTGGGGTGCTCAGGTGTTTTTTAGCTATGTTCACACGTGTCGATGCGTGTTTTAAGCATGTTTGGGCCCCCGAGGCATGTTTTAAACATGTTTAGGCATGTAGAGGCGTGTTTAAACATCTTTAAGCATGTAGAGGCATGTTTTAAGCACATATAGTCATACCAAGGTGTGTTTTAAACCCGTTTGGGCACCCCAAGGCATGTTTTTAAGCGTGCTTTTAGCATGTTCGGCTACATAGATATGTTTTAAGCATGTTTAGTCACACCAAGGTGTGTTTTAAGCATGTTTGGGGGGGTCCAAACATGTTTTAAGCATGCTCTAAGCACGCTGAAGCATGTTTTAAGCATGTTGAGGCACACCAAGACATGCTTTAAATGTGTTTTTGCATGTCAAAGCGTGTTTTAAGCATGTTTGGGGGGGTCCAAACATGTTTTAAGCATGCTCTAAGCACGCTGAAGCATGTTTTAAGCATGTTGAGGCACACCAAGACATGCTTTAAATGTGTTTTTGCATGTCAAAGCGTGTTTTAAGCATGTTTAAGCATGTAGAGGCGTGTTTTAAGCATGTAGAGGCGTGTTTTAAGCATGTTTAAGCATGTCGAGGCGTGTTTTAAGCATGTCGAGGCGTGTTTTAAGCATGTTTAAGCATGTAGAGGCGTGTTTTAAGCATGTATAGTCACCCCAAGGGGTGTTTTGAACCCGTTTGGGCACCCCGAGGCGTGTTTTGAAGCGTGTTTTCCCGTGTCGGGAGGTGCCGGGGGGGTGCTGAGGCGTGTTCTTGGCGTGTCCCCGCCGCAGCCGTGGCTCAGCGACCCCGAGGACGCCCCGTTCCTGGACCCCGTCCTGCGCAAACGCGCCGTCAAGGTCAAACACGTCAAGCGCCGGGACAAGAAATCCGACAAAAAGGTACCGCCCCCCGCCCCGGGGGGCTACTGGGAGGCACTGGGAGGGCTTTTAGAAGCTTCTGGTGGGCACTGGGACGCCCTGGGGGCTACTGGGAGGCACTGGGAGGGCTACTGGGAGGCACTGGTGGGGTGTTGGTGGTTACTGGGAAGCCTTGGAGGCTACTGGGAGGCACTGGGAGCTACTGGGAGGACTTTAAGGAGCTTCTGGTGGGAACTGGGAGTCACTGGGGGCTATTGGGAGTCACTGGGGGCTACTGGGAGTCACTGGGAGCTACTGGGGGGGGCTTTAAGGAGCTTCTGGTGGGAACTGGGAGTTACTGGGGGCTACTGGGAGTCACTGGGAGGGCTACTGGGAAGTGCTGGTGGGGTGTTGGTCGTTACTGGGAAGCCTTGGGGACTACTGGGAGTCACTGGTGGCTACTGGGAGGGCTTTGAGGAGCTTCTGGTGGGCACTGGGATGCCCTGGGGGCTACTGGGAATCACTGGAAGCTACTGGGAGGGCTTTAAGGAGCTTCTGGTGGGCACTGGGAGTCACTGGGGGTTACTGGGAGTCACTGGGAGGGCTTTTAGAAGCTTCTGGTGGGCACTGGGATGCCCTGGGTGCTACTGGGAGTCACTGGGAGGGCTATTGGGAGGTACTGGTGGGGTGTTGGTGGTCGCTGGGAAGCCTTGGAGGCTACTGGGAGTCACTGGGAGCTACTGGGAGGACTTTAAGGAGCTTCTGGTGGGAACTGGGAGGGCTTTTAGAAGCTTCTGGTGGGCACTGGGACGCCCTGGGGGCTACTGGGAGTCACTGGGAGGGCTACTGGGAAGTGCTGGTGGGGTGTTGGTGGTTACTGGGAAGCCTTGGAGGCTACTGGGAGTCACTGGGAGCTACTGGGAGGACTTTAAGGAGCTTCTGGTGGGCACTGGGAGTCACTGGGGGCTACTGGGAGTCATAGGGGGCTACTGGGAGGGCTTTAAGGAGCTTCTGGTGGGCACTGGGGTCTCTGGGAGCTATTGGGAGTCACTGGGAGGGCTATTGGGAAGTGCTGGTGGGGTGTTGGTGGTTACTGGGAAGCCTTGGGGGCTACTGGGATTCACTGGGAGGGCTTTTAGGAGATTATGGTGGGCACTGGGAGTCACTGGGGGTTACTGGGAGTCACTGGGAGAGCTACCGGGAGGTACTGGTGGGGTGTTGGTGGTTACTGGGAGTCACTGGTGGCTACTGGGAGTCACTAGGAGCTACTGGGGGGGCTTTAAGGAGCTTCTGGTGGGCACTGGGATGCCCTGGGGGCTACTGGGAGTCACTGGGAGGGCTACTAGGAGGGCTTTAAGGAGCTTCTGGTGGGCACTGGGATGCCCTGGGAGGGCTACTGGGAGTCACTGGGAGGGCTACTGGGAAGTGCTGGTGGGGTGTTGGTGGTTACTGGGAAGCCTTGGGGGCTACTGGGAGTCACTGGTGGCTACTGGGAGTCACTGGGAGGGCTACTGGGAGGTACTGGTGGGGTGTTGGTGGTTACTAGGAAGCCTAGGGGGCTACTGGGAGTCACTGGGAGCTACTGGGGGGGGCTTTAAGGAGCTTCTGGTGGGAACTGGGAGTTACTGGGGGCTACTGGGAGTCACTGGGAGGGCTACTGGGAAGTGCTGGTGGGGTGTTGGTCGTTACTGGGAAGCCTTGGGGACTACTGGGAGTCACTGGTGGCTACTGGGAGGGCTTTGAGGAGCTTCTGGTGGGCACTGGGATGCCCTGGGGGCTACTGGGAATCACTGGAAGCTACTGGGAGGGCTTTAAGGAGCTTCTGGTGGGCACTGGGAGTCACTGGGGGCTACTGGGAGGGCTTTGAGGAGCTTCTGGTGGGCACTGGGATGCCCTGGGGGCTACTGGGAGTCACTGGGAGGGCTATTGGGAGGTACTGGTGGGGTGTTGGTGGTCGCTGGGAAGCCTTGGAGGCTACTGGGAGTCACTGGGAGCTACTGGGAGGACTTTAAGGAGCTTCTGGTGGGAACTGGGAGGGCTTTTAGAAGCTTCTGGTGGGCACTGGGACGCCCTGGGGGCTACTGGGAGTCACTGGGAGGGCTACTGGGAAGTGCTGGTGGGGTGTTGGTGGTTACTGGGAAGCCTTGGAGGCTACTGGGAGTCACTGGGAGCTACTGGGAGGACTTTAAGGAGCTTCTGGTGGGCACTGGGAGTCACTGGGGGCTACTGGGAGTCATAGGGGGCTACTGGGAGGGCTTTAAGGAGCTTCTGGTGGGCACTGGGGTCTCTGGGAGCTATTGGGAGTCACTGGGAGGGCTATTGGGAAGTGCTGGTGGGGTGTTGGTGGTTACTGGGAGTCACTGGGAGAGCTACCGGGAGGTACTGGGGGGGTGTTGGTGGTTACTGGGAGTCACTGGAGGCTACTGGGAGTCACTGGGAGAGCTACCGGGAGGTACTGGGGGGGTGTTGGTGGTTACTGGGGGGCCCTGGGGGCTACTGGGAGTCATAGGGGGCTACTGGGAGGGCTTTAAGGAGCTTCGGGTGGGCACTGGGAGTCACTGGGGGTTACTGGGAGTCACTGGAGGCTACTGGGAGTCACTGGGAGAGCTACCGGGAGGTACTGGGGGGGTGTTGGTGGTTACTGGGGGGCCCTGGGGGCTACTGGGAGTCATAGGGGGCTACTGGGAGGGCTTTAAGGAGCTTCGGGTGGGCACTGGGAGTCACTGGGGGTTACTGGGAGTCACTGGAGGCTACTGGGAGTCACTGGGAGAGCTACCGGGAGGTACTGGGGGGGTGTTGGTGGTTACTGGGGGGCCCTGGGGGCTACTGGGAGTCATAGGGGGCTACTGGGAGGGCTTTAAGGAGCTTCGGGTGGGCACTGGGAGTCACTGGGGGTTACTGGGAGTCACTGGGAGAGCTACCGGGAGGTACTGGTGGGGTGTTGGTGGTTACTGGGAGTCACTGGTGGCTACTGGGAGTCACTAGGAGCTACTGGGGGGGCTTTAAGGAGCTTCTGGTGGGCACTGGGATGCCCTGGGGGCTACTGGGAGTCACTGGGAGGGCTACTAGGAGGGCTTTAAGGAGCTTCTGGTGGGCACTGGGATGCCCTGGGAGGGCTACTGGGAGTCACTGGGAGGGCTACTGGGAAGTGCTGGTGGGGTGTTGGTGGTTACTGGGAAGCCTTGGGGGCTACTGGGAGTCACTGGTGGCTACTGGGAGTCACTGGGAGGGCTACTGGGAGGTACTGGTGGGGTGTTGGTGGTTACTAGGAAGCCTAGGGGGCTACTGGGAGTCACTGGGAGCTACTGGGGGGGGCTTTAAGGAGCTTCTGGTGGGAACTGGGAGTCACTGGGGGCTACTTGGAGTCACTGGGAGGCCTACTGGGAGGCACTGATGGGGTGTTGGTGGTTACTGGGGTGCCGTGGAGGCTACTGGGAGTCACTGGGAGCTACTGGGAGGACTTTAAGGAGCTTCTGGTGGGCACTGGGATGCCCTGGGAGCTATTGGGAGTCACTGGGGGGTACTGGGAGGGCTTTAAGGAGATTATGGTGGGCACTGGGAGTCACTGGGGGTTACTGGGAGTCACTGGGAGGGCTTTTAGAAGCTTCTGGTGGGCTCTGGGACGCCCTGGGTGCTACTGGGAGTCACTGGGAGGGCTACTGGGAGGTACTGGTGGGGTGTTGGTGGTTACTGGGGTGCCGTGGGGGCTACTGGGAGCTACTGGGAGGACTTTAAGGAGCTTCTGGTGGGAACTGGGAGTCACTGGGGGCTACTTGGAGTCACTGGGAGGCCTACTGGGAGGCACTGATGGGGTGTTGGTGGTTACTGGGGTGCCGTGGAGGCTACTGGGAGTCACTGGGAGGGCTTTTAGGAGATTATGATGGGCACTGGGATGTCCTGGGGGCTACTGGGAGTCACTGGGAGGGCTACTGGGAGGTACTGGTGGGGTGTTGGTGGTTACTGGGATGTCCTGGTGGCTACTGGGAGGTACTGGTGGGTGTTGGTGGTTACTGAGATGCTCCGGGCGTTACTGGGAGGGCCACTGAGAGCTCCCAGTAGCCCCCAGCTGGGCTCCAGGCGCGCCCCCCCCTCACCCCGGGGTGCTGGCGGTGCGGTACTGGTGGCTACTGGTGGTGACTGGTGGTGACTGGTGCAGAAGGAGGAGCGGTACAAGCGGCACCGGCAGCGGCCGCGGCACCGGGAGCGGAGCCGGCACCCGGAGCGCCCCGACGCCCGCGACCCCGCGGGGCTGGGCCAGTGCCTGGGCCCCGGCTGCACCCGCCCCGCGCGGCCCCCCTCCAAGTACTGCAGCGAGGCCTGCGGCGTCAAGCTGGCCGCCAAGTGAGTAGAAACCAGTACGGACCAGTACAAACCAGTAGAAACCAGTACGGAGTGGTAGAAACCAGTAGGGAGTAGTGGGGAGGGCGATAGACCCCTGTGGTGTCCCCGTCATCCAAGCCCTGGGAGGAGGGTGGTGGTATCGAGCTGCATGTCAGGTGACTATAAACCAGTGTGGACCAGTAGAAACCAGTATAGACCAGTAGAAACCAGTACGGACCAGTAGAAACCAGTAGGGAGTAGCGGGGAGGGCAATAGACCCCTGTGGTGTCCCCATCATCCGAGCCCTGGGGGGAAGGTGGTGGTGTTGAGTGGATGTCAGGTGGGTATACACCAGTATGGACCAGTATAGACCAGTATAGACCGGTAGAAACCAGTACAGACCAGTAGGAGGGCTACTGGGAGTCACTGGGAGGGCTACTGGGAGGTACTGGTGGGGTGTTGGTGGTTACTGGGAGGCACTGGGGGCTACTGGGAGTCACTGGGAGCTACTGGGAGGACTTTAAGGAGCTTCTGGTGGGCACTGGGAGTCCCTGGGGGCTACTGGGAGTCATAGGGGGCTACTGGGAGGGCTTTAAGGAGCTTCTGGTGGGCACTGGGGTCTCTGGGAGCTATTGGGAGTCACTGGGAGGGCTATTGGGAAGTGCTGGTGGGGTGTTGGTGGTTACTGGGAAGCCTTGGGGGCTACTGGGATTCACTGGGAGGGCTTTTAGGAGATTATGATGGGCACTGGGATGTCCTGGGGGCTACTGGGAGTCACTGGGAGGGCTACTGGGAGGTACTGGTGGGGTGTTGGTGGTTACTGGGGTGCCGTGGGGGCTACTGGGAGCTACTGGGAGGACTTTAAGGAGCTTCTGGTGGGCACTGGGGGTTACTGGGAGTCACTGGGAGGGCTTTTAGGAGCTTCTGGTGGGCACTGGGATGCCCTGGGGGCTACTGGGAGTCACTGGGAGGGCTATTGGGAAGTGCTGGTGGGGTGTTGGTGGTTACTGGGAAGCCTTGGGGGCTACTGGGATTCACTGGGAGGGCTTTTAGGAGATTATGATGGGCACTGGGATGTCCTGGGGGCTACTGGGAGTCACTGGGAGGGCTACTGGGAGGTACTGGTGGGGTGTTGGTGGTTACTGGGATGTCCTGGTGGCTACTGGGAGGTACTGGTGGGTGTTGGTGGTTACTGAGATGCTCCGGGCGTTACTGGGAGGGCCACTGAGAGCTCCCAGTAGCCCCCAGCTGGGCTCCAGGCGCGCCCCCCCCTCACCCCGGGGTGCTGGCGGTGCGGTACTGGTGGCTACTGGTGGTGACTGGTGGTGACTGGTGCAGAAGGAGGAGCGGTACAAGCGGCACCGGCAGCGGCCGCGGCACCGGGAGCGGAGCCGGCACCCGGAGCGCCCCGACGCCCGCGACCCCGCGGGGCTGGGCCAGTGCCTGGGCCCCGGCTGCACCCGCCCCGCGCGGCCCCCCTCCAAGTACTGCAGCGAGGCCTGCGGCGTCAAGCTGGCCGCCAAGTGAGTAGAAACCAGTACGGACCAGTACAAACCAGTAGAAACCAGTACGGAGTGGTAGAAACCAGTAGGGAGTAGTGGGGAGGGCGATAGACCCCTGTGGTGTCCCCGTCATCCAAGCCCTGGGAGGAGGGTGGTGGTATCGAGCTGCATGTCAGGTGACTATAAACCAGTGTGGACCAGTAGAAACCAGTATAGACCAGTAGAAACCAGTACGGACCAGTAGAAACCAGTAGGGAGTAGCGGGGAGGGCAATAGACCCCTGTGGTGTCCCCATCATCCGAGCCCTGGGGGGAAGGTGGTGGTGTTGAGTGGATGTCAGGTGGGTATACACCAGTATGGACCAGTATAGACCAGTATAGACCGGTAGAAACCAGTACAGACCAGTAGGAACCAGTATAGACCAGTAGAAACCAGTAGGGAGTAGCGGGGAGAGCAGTAGACCCCTGTGGTGTCCCCGTCATCCAAGCCCTGGGGGGGGGTGGTGGTGTTGAGCTGGATGTCAGGTGAGTATATACCAGTATGGGCCAGTAGAAACCAGTATAGACCAGTATAAACCAGTATAGACCAGTAGAAACCAGTAGGGAGTAGCGGGGAGAGCAGTAGACCCCTGTGGTGTCCCCGTCATCCAAGCCCTGGGGGGGGGTGGTGGTGTTGAGCTGGATGTCAGGTGAGTATATACCAGTATAGACCAGTATAAACCAACACAGACCAGTAGAAACCACTACAGAGCGGTGGAGCCCAGTACGGACCAGTAGAAACCAGTTTGGAGTAGCGGGGAGGGTGATAGACCCCTGTGGTGTCCCCATCATCCAAGCACTGGGGGGAAGATGGTGGTGTTGAGCTCGATGTCAGGTGACTATACACCAGCGTGGACCAGTAGAAACCAGTATAGACCAGTAGAAACCAGTACGGAGTGGTAGAAACCAGTAGGGAGTATCGGGGAGGGCGATAGACCCCTGTGGTGTCCCCGTCATCCAAGCCCTGGGAGGAGGGTTGTGGTGTCAAGCTGGATGTCAGGTGGGTATACACCAGTATGGACCAGTATAAACCAATGCAGACCTGTAGAAACCAGTATAGACCAGTAGAAACCAGTATAGACCAGTAGAAACCAGTATGGAGTGGTAGAAACCAGTAGGGAGTAGCGGGGAGAGTGATAGACCCCTGTGGTGTCCCCGTCATCCAAGCCCTGGGGGGAGGGTGGTGGTGTTGAGCTGGATGTCAGGTGGGTATACACCAGTGTGGACCAGTAGGAAACCAGTATAGACCAGTAGAAACCAGTACAGACCCGTAGAAACCAGTAGGGAGTAGCGGGGAGGGCGATAGACCCCTGTGGTGTCCCCGTCATCCAAGCACTGGGGGGGGGTGGTGGTGTTGAGCTGGATGTCAGGTGGGTATACACCAGTGTGGACCAGTATAGACCAGTAGAAACCAGTAAGGAGCAGTAGAAGCCAGTACAGACCAGTATAAACCAGTATGAAACCTTGGAGAGTGCAACAGACCCCTGTGGTGTCCCCCTCACCAAGCTCGGGGGGGGGGAGGGTGGTGGTGTCCAGCTCGCTGCCATGTGAGTAGAAACCAGTTCGGACCAGTACAGACCAGTACGGACCAGTTCACACCGGAACCCCGCGCGGGTCACTGGATCCTTCGCAGATCCCGGGGTGTTGGGGATCCCCCCGGGGTCCCAGTCAGAGGGTACCCCCCAGGGGATCCCACCCTGGATCCCAGTTGATCCCTGTTCTGGATCCCAGTGGGTCCTGCCCTGCATCCCAGTGGATCCCAGTAGACCCAACTCTGGGTCCCAGTGGATCCCAGTAGATCCCCCTTCTGGATCCCAGTGGATCCAAGCCTGGATCCCAGTGGATCCCAGTATGCCCAGCCCTGGGTCCCACTGGATCCCAGTAGATCCCTCTTCTGGGTCCCAGTGGATCCCAGTAGGCCCAGCCGTGGATCCCAGTGGATCCCAGTAGATCCCTCTTCTGGATCCCAGTGGGTCCTGCCCTG
>NW_015091567.1:4547-11093 GCF_001431845.1 Calidris pugnax | reverse complement strand
GTCCCCGTCATCCAGGCACTGGGGGGGGGTGGTGGTGTTGAGCTGGATGTCAGGTGGGTATACACCAGTGGGGACCAGTATAGACCAGTAGAAACCAGTACAGACCCGTAGAAACCAGTAGGGAGTAGTGGGGAGAGCGGTAGACCCCTGTGGTGTCCCCGTCATCCAAGCCCTGGGGGGAGGGTGGTGGTGTTGAGCTGGATGTCAGGTGAGTATATACCAGTATAGACCAGTATAAACCAACACAGACCAGTAGAAACCACTACAGAGCGGTGGAGCCCAGTACGGACCAGTAGAAACCAGTTTGGAGTAGCGGGGAGGGTGATAGACCCCTGTGGTGTCCCCATCATCCAAGCACTGGGGGGAAGATGGTGGTGTTGAGCTCGATGTCAGGTGACTATACACCAGCGTGGACCAGTAGAAACCAGTATAGACCAGTAGAAACCAGTACGGAGTGGTAGAAACCAGTAGGGAGTATCGGGGAGGGCGATAGACCCCTGTGGTGTCCCCGTCATCCAAGCCCTGGGAGGAGGGTTGTGGTGTCAAGCTGGATGTCAGGTGGGTATACACCAGTATGGACCAGTATAAACCAATGCAGACCTGTAGAAACCAGTATAGACCAGTAGAAACCAGTATAGACCAGTAGAAACCAGTATGGAGTGGTAGAAACCAGTAGGGAGTAGCGGGGAGAGTGATAGACCCCTGTGGTGTCCCCGTCATCCAAGCCCTGGGGGGAGGGTGGTGGTGTTGAGCTGGATGTCAGGTGGGTATACACCAGTGTGGACCAGTAGGAAACCAGTATAGACCAGTAGAAACCAGTACAGACCCGTAGAAACCAGTAGGGAGTAGCGGGGAGGGCGATAGACCCCTGTGGTGTCCCCGTCATCCAAGCACTGGGGGGGGGTGGTGGTGTTGAGCTGGATGTCAGGTGGGTATACACCAGTGTGGACCAGTATAGACCAGTAGAAACCAGTAAGGAGCAGTAGAAGCCAGTACAGACCAGTATAAACCAGTATGAAACCTTGGAGAGTGCAACAGACCCCTGTGGTGTCCCCCTCACCAAGCTCGGGGGGGGGGAGGGGGGTGGTGTCCAGCTCGCTGCCATGTGAGTAGAAACCAGTTCGGACCAGTACAGACCAGTACGGACCAGTTCACACCGGAACCCCGCGCGGGTCACTGGATCCTTCGCAGATCCCGGGGTGTTGGGGATCCCCCCGGGGTCCCAGTCAGAGGGTACCCCCCAGGGGATCCCACCCTGGATCCCAGTTGATCCCTGTTCTGGATCCCAGTGGGTCCTGCCCTGCATCCCAGTGGATCCCAGTAGACCCAACTCTGGGTCCCAGTGGATCCCAGTAGATCCCCGCTGGATGTCAGGTGGGTATACACCAGTGTGGACCAGTAGGAAACCAGTATAGACCAGTAGAAACCAGTACAGACCCGTAGAAACCAGTAGGGAGTAGCGGGGAGGGCGATAGACCCCTGTGGTGTCCCCGTCATCCAAGCACTGGGGGGGGGTGGTGGTGTTGAGCTGGATGTCAGGTGGGTATACACCAGTGTGGACCAGTATAGACCAGTAGAAACCAGTAAGGAGCAGTAGAAGCCAGTACAGACCAGTATAAACCAGTATGAAACCTTGGAGAGTGCAACAGACCCCTGTGGTGTCCCCCTCACCAAGCTCGGGGGGGGGGAGGGGGGTGGTGTCCAGCTCGCTGCCATGTGAGTAGAAACCAGTTCGGACCAGTACAGACCAGTACGGACCAGTTCACACCGGAACCCCGCGCGGGTCACTGGATCCTTCGCAGATCCCGGGGTGTTGGGGATCCCCCCGGGGTCCCAGTCAGAGGGTACCCCCCAGGGGATCCCACCCTGGATCCCAGTTGATCCCTGTTCTGGATCCCAGTGGGTCCTGCCCTGCATCCCAGTGGATCCCAGTAGACCCAACTCTGGGTCCCAGTGGATCCCAGTAGATCCCCCTTCTGGATCCCAGTGGATCCAAGCCTGGATCCCAGTGGATCCCAGTATGCCCAGCCCTGGGTCCCACTGGATCCCAGTAGATCCCTCTTCTGGGTCCCAGTGGATCCCAGTAGGCCCAGCCGTGGATCCCAGTGGATCCCAGTAGATCCCTCTTCTGGATCCCAGTGGGTCCTGCCCTGGATCCCAGTTGATCCCTGTTCTGGATCCCAGTGGGTCCTGCCCTGCATCCCAGTGGATCCCAGTAGACCCAACTCTGGGTCCCACTGGCTCCCAGTAGATCCCTCCTCTGGATCCCAGTGGATCGCTCTTCTGGGTCCCAGTGGATCCCAGTAGGCCCATCCCTGGATCCCAGTAGATCCCTCTTCTGCACCCCAGTGGGCCCAGCCCTGGGTCCCAGTGGATCCCTGTTCCAGATCCCAGTGGGCCCAGCCCTGGGTCCCACTGGATCCCAGTAGATCCCTCTTCTGGATCCCAGTGGGTCCTGCCCTGGATCCCAGTAGATCCCTCTTCTGGATCCCAGTGGGTCCTGCCCTGGATCCCAGTGGATCCCAGTAGATCCCTCCTCTGGATCCCAGTGGATCGCTCTTCTGGATCCCGGTAGATCCCTCTTCTGGGTCCCAGTGGATCCCAGTAGGCCCAGCCCTGGATCCCAGTAGATCCCTCTTCTGGATCCCAGTGGATCCAAGCCTGGATCCCAGTAGGCCCAGCCCTGGGTTCCACTGGATCCCAGTAGATCCCTGTTCTGGATCCCAGTAGATCCCTGTTCTGGATCCCAGTGGGTTCTGCCCTGGATCCCAGTGGATCCCAGTAGGTCCTGTGTGGGATCCCAGTGTATCCCACCCTGCAGCCCCCCCCACCCCCCCCCCCGCCCCCCACCCCTGGGACCCCATAGATCCTATAGGCACCCCTGGGACCCCATAGATCTTATAGGCACCCCTGGGACCCCATAGATCCTATAAGCACTCCTGGGACCCCCTGGGACCCCATAGATCCTATGGGCACCCCTGGGACCCCATAGATCCTATAGGCACCCCTGGGACCCCATAGATCTTATAGGCACCCCTGGGACCCCATAGATCCTATAAGCACTCCTGGGACCCCCTGGGACCCCATAGATCCTATGGGCACCCCTGGGACCCCATGAGACCCTGTGGATCCTATAGGCATCTGTGGGAACCTATAGATACTTGTGGGATCCTATAGGCACCCCTGGCACCCTGTGGGATCCTATGGATCCTATACACACTTGTGGGACCCTGTAGATCCTATGGGCCCTCCTGGGACTCTACAGATCCTATAGGCACCTCTGGCACCCTGTGGAACCCTATGGGACCCTATAGATCCTATGGGCACCCCTGGGACCCCATGAGACCCTGTGGATCCTATAGGCATCTGTGGGAACCTATAGATACTTGTGGGATCCTATAGGCACCCCTGGCACCCTGTGGGATCCTATGGATCCTATACACACTTGTGGGACCCTGTAGATCCTATGGGCCCTCCTGGGACTCTACAGATCCTATAGGCACCTCTGGCACCCTGTGGAACCCTATGGGACCCTATAGATCCTATGGGCACCCCTGGGACCCCATGAGACCCTGTGGATCCTATAGGCATCTGTGGGAACCTATAGATACTTGTGGGATCCTATAGGCACCCCTGGCACCCTGTGGGATCCTATGGATCCTATACACACTTGTGGGACCCTGTAGATCCTATGGGCCCTCCTGGGACTCTACAGATCCTATAGGCACCTCTGGCACCCTGTGGAACCCTATGGGACCCCATAGATCCTATGGGCACCCCTGGGACCCCATAGATCTTATAGGCACCCCTGGGACCCCATAGATCCTATAAGCACTCCTGGGACCCCCTGGGACCCCATAGATCTTACGGGCACCCCTGGGACCCCATAGATCCTATAGGCACCCCTGGGACCCCATATATCCTATAAGCACTCCTGGGACCATATAGGACCCCATAGATCCTATGGGCACCCCTGGGACCCCATAGATCTTATAGGCACCCCTGGGACCCCATAGATCCTATAAGCACTCCTGGAATCCTATAGGACCCCATAGATCCTATGGGCACTCCTGGGACCCCATAGATCCTATAAGCACTCCTGGGACCCCCTGGGACCCCATAGATCCTATGGGCACCCCTGGGACCCCATAGATCCTATAGGCACCCCTGGGACCCCATAGATCTTATAGGCACCCCTGGGACCCCATAGGTCCTATAAGCACTCCTGGGACCCTATAGGACCCCATAGATCCTATGGGCACCCCTGGGACCCTATAGATCTTATAGGCACCCCTGGGACCCCATAGGTCCTATAAGCACTCCTGGGACCCTATAGGACACCATAGATCCTATGGGCACCCCTGGGACCCCGTGGGACCCCTGAGACCCTGTGGGACCCTATGGGACCCTAGAGATCCTATAGGTGCTCCTGGGACCCTACAGATCCTATAGGCACCCCTGGCGCCCTGTGGGACCCTATGGGAGCCTAGAGATCCTATGAGCACCCCTGGGATCCTATGGGACCCTATAGATCCTATATGCACCTGTGGGACCCTATGGAACCCCTGGCACCCTGTGGGACCCTGTGGATCCTATATGCACCTGTGGGACCCTATAGATCCTATAGGCGCTCCTGGGACCCTACAGATCCTATAGGCACTCCTGGCACCCTGTGGGACCCTATGGATCCTATACTCACCTGTGGGACCCCATGGGACCCTATAGATCCTATGGGCACCCCTGGGACCCCATGAGACCCTGTGGATCCTATAGGCATCTGTGGGAACCTATAGATACTTGTGGGATCCTATAGGCACCCCTGGCACCCTGTGGGATCCTATGGATCCTATACACACTTGTGGGACCCTGTAGATCCTATGGGCCCTCCTGGGACTCTACAGATCCTATAGGCACCTCTGGCACCCTGTGGAACCCTATGGGACCCTATAGATCCTATGGGCACCCCTGGGACCCTATGGGACCCTTTGGGTCCTATGCACACCTGTGGGAACCTATAGATCCTATGGGCTCTCCTGGGATCCTATGGGACCCTATAGATCCTATATGCACCTGTGGGACCCTATGGAACCCCTGGCACCCTGTGGGACCCTGTGGATCCTATATGCACCTGTGGGACCCTATAGATCCTATAGGCGCTCCTGGGACCCTACAGATCCTATAGGCACTCCTGGCACCCTGTGGGACCCTATGGATCCTATACTCACCTGTGGGACCCCATGGGACCCTATAGATCCTATGGGCACCCCTGGGACCCCATGAGACCCTGTGGATCCTATAGGCATCTGTGGGAACCTATAGATACTTGTGGGATCCTATAGGCACCCCTGGCACCCTGTGGGATCCTATGGATCCTATACACACTTGTGGGACCCTGTAGATCCTATGGGCCCTCCTGGGACTCTACAGATCCTATAGGCACCTCTGGCACCCTGTGGAACCCTATGGGACCCTATAGATCCTATGGGCACCCCTGGGACCCTATGGGACCCTTTGGGAAGAGCACGGAGGGTGACAGCGAGGACACGGACCTGCAGATCTTCTGCGTCTCCTGCGGCCACCCCATCAACCCCAAGGTGGCCCTCAGGCACATGGAGCGCTGCTACGCCAAGGTACCTATGGATCCCATAGGCACCCGGGGCCCCACGCACGATGCTATGGGCACCCCTGGCACCCTGTGGGGCCCTATGGATCCTATACACACCTGTGGGATCCTATGGGAGCCTATAGATGCTATGGGCACCCCTGGCACCCTGTGGGACCCTATGGGACCCTATAGATCCTATGGGCACCCCTGGGACCCCATAGGTCCTATAAGCACTCCTGGGACCCTATAGGACCCCATAGATCCTATAAGCACTCCTGGGACCCTATAGGACCCCATAGATCCTATAAGCACTCCTGGGACCCTATAGGACCCCATAGATCCTATAAGCACTCCTGGGACCCTATAGGACCCCATAGATCCTATAAGCACTCCTGGGACCCTATAGGACCCCATAGATCCTATAAGCACTCCTGGGACCCTATAGGACCCCATAGAACCTATGGGCACCCCTGGGACCCCCTGGGACCCCCTGGGGCCCCACAGATCTTATAGGCACCCCTGGGACCCCATAGGTCCTATAAGCACTCCTGGGACCCTATAGGACCCCATAGATCCTATGGGCACCCCTGGGACCCTATGGGACCCTTTGGGTCCTATGCACACCTGTGGGACCCTAGAGATGCTATGGGCACCCCTGGCACCCTGTGGGACCCTATGGCTCCTATACCCACCTGTGGGATCCTATGGGAGCCTATAGATGCTATGGGCACCCCTGGCACCCTGTGGCACCCTATGGATCCTATAGGTGCCATACAAGCCTCGCTGTGGGCTCTACAGGAGCCATAGGGCCTCCCTGTGACCTATAGGGACTGTACGGCCCCCAATGCGGGGCCCTATAGGGGTCACACGGTCCCCTATAGGGGCCTGGCCCCCCCCCCGTGGGTCTATAGGGGTCCTGTCCCCTATAGCCCCTATAGCCC
>NW_015091567.1:0-4106 GCF_001431845.1 Calidris pugnax | reverse complement strand
GCCTTCCCCCAAACCCCACATGTCCCCCCTCTGCATCCTCTGGAGTTCTAATGCAATAAGAGGGGCCCTTAGGGCGGGGGAGGAGGGTTATGGGGGGAAGGGGGGCACCCACGGGTGCTGCGGGTGCAGCCGCAGAGCTTGAGGAGCACCCCAAGGTGGTGGGTCACCCGTGAGGAGCATCGGTCAAGCCTTGAGGAGCACCCATGGGTGCTGTGGGGTGCACCCACGAAGCTTGAGGAGCACCCACCACATCTTGGGGAGCACCCGTGGGTGCTATGGGGTGCACCCTCAAAGCTTGAGGAGCACCCCAAGGTGGTGGGTCACCCGTGAGGAGCATCGGTCAAGCCTTGAGGAGCACCCACGGGTGCTATGGGGTGCACCCACAAAGCTTGAGGAGCACCCATGGTGGGTGGGACACCCATTAGGAGCACCCTCCGTGCCGTGAGGTGCCACTGGGGGTGGAGGGAGCACCCATGGGTGCTGTGGAGAGCACCTACAAAGCTTGAGGAGCACCCATGGTGGGTGGGACACCCATTAGGAGCACCCTCCGTGCCGTGAGGTGCCACTGGGGGTGGAGGGAGCACCCATGGGTGCTGTGGAGAGCACCTACAAAGCTTGAGGAGCACCCATGGGTGTTATGGGGTGCACCCACAAAGCTTGAGGAGCACCCATGGGGGGTAGGACACTCATTGGGAGCACCCTCCATGCCGTGAGGTGCCACCGGGGGTGGAGGGAGCACCCATGGGTGCTGTGGAGAGCACCTACAAAGCTTGAGGAGCACCCACCACGTCTTGGGGAGCACCCGTGGGTGTTACGGGGTGCACCTACAAAGCTTGGGGAGCACCCATGGGTGCTATGGGGTGCACCCACAAAGCTTGAGGAGCACCCACCACGTCTTGGGGAGCACCCGTGGGTGTTACGGGGTGCACCTACAAAGCTTGGGGAGCACCCATGGGTGCTATGGGGTGCACCCACAAAGCTTGAGGAGCAGCCATGGGGGGTGGGACACTCATTGGGAGCACCCTCCATGCCATGAGGTGCCACCGGGGGTGGGGGAGCTCCCATGGGGAGCACCCCCAAAGCTTGAGGAGCACCCACCACATCTTGGAGAGCACCCGTGGGTGTTACGGGGTGCACCCACAAAGCTTGAGGAGCACCCATGGGCGGTGGGATGCTCCCAGGGACCACCCACCGCGCCATGAAGTGTCACCAGGGGTGGTGGACCACCCGTGTGTCCCATGGGGAGCACCCCTGGGTGCTGTGGGGTGCCCTCACCCCAGGGGTGTCCCCGTCTGTCCCTCCCCCCCACCCATAGGTGCCGGCGGACGAGGTGTGCGGGTGCCCCCTGGTGCGGGACGTCTTCGAGCTGACGGGGGACTTCTGCCGCGTCCCCAAGCGCAAGTGTCACCGTCACTACTGCTGGGAGAAGCTGCGCCGCGCGGAGGTGGACCTGGAGCGCGTCCGCGTGGTGGGTGCTCCACAGGGACCCTTGGGTGGCCCCCGGGTCCCTTGGATGGCCCTGAGGTCCCTTGGGTGACGTTGAGGTCTCATGGGTTATGTTGAGGTCTCTTGGGTGGTGTTGAGGGTGCTTTGGGTGTCACCAAGGACCGTTGGGTGGCCACCAGGACCATTGAGGGTGCTTTGGGTGTCACCAAGGTCCCTTGGGTGGCCACCAGGACCGTTGGGTGGCGTTGAGGGTTCCTTGGTCTTTTAGAGGTCATCAAGGGGCCCACGGGTGGCCTTGAGGTCCTTTGGGTGACGTTGAGGCCTTCTGGAGGTCATCGAGGGTCCCTTGGTTGGCCCTGAGGTCCCCTGGGTGGTATTGAGGGTCCTGTGGGTGTCACTAAGGTCTCTTGGGTGGCCCCCGAGTCCATGAGGTGACGCTGAGGTCCCTTGGGTGGCGTTGAGATTCCTTGGTTTTCTGGAGGTCATCAAGGGTCCCTTGGGTGGCCCCGAGGTCCTTTGGGTGACGTTGAGAGTTCCTTGGTTTTCTGGAGACCATCAAGGGTCCCTTGGGTGACATTGAGGTCTCATGGGTTATGTTGAGGTCTCTTGGGTGGCTCTGAGGTCCCTTGGGTGCTGTTGAGGGTCCTTTGGGTGTCACTAAGGTCCCTTGGGTGGCCCTGAGGTCCATTGGGTGACATTGAAGTCTCACGGGTGGCCTTGAGGGTCCCTTGGGTGGGGCTGAGGTGGTGCTGCCCAAGGTTGTCCCCGTGTCCCCAGGGCTGTCCCTGTGTCCCTAAGGGTGGTCCCCGTGTCCCCAGGGTTGTCCCTGTGTCCCCATGGTGTCCCCATGACCCTGGTGGTGTCCCTGTGGTGTCCCCATGGTGTCCCCATGTCCATGTGGTGTCCCCGTGGTGTCCCCATGACCCTGGTGGTGTCCCCGTGGTGCCTCCGTGGTGTCCCTGTGGTGTCCCCATGGTGTCCCCATGACCCTGGTGGTGTCCCCATGGTGTCCCCATGGTGTCCCCATGTCCATGTGGTGTCCCCATGACCCCGGTGGTGTCCCTGTGGTGTCTCCATGGTGTCCCCATGACCCTGGTGGTGTCACCATGGTGCCTCTGTGGTGTCCCCATGGTGTCCCCATGTCCCCGTGGTGTCCCCATGACCCTGGTGGTGTCCCCATGGTGTCCCCATGGTGTCCCCATGTCCATGTGGTGTCCCCATGACCCTGGTGGTGTCCATGTGGTTTCTCCATGGTGTCCCCGTGGTGTCCCCATGGTGTCCCCATGGTGTCCCCATGTCCCCGTGGTGTCCCCATGACCCTGGTGGTGTCCCCGTGGTGTCCCCGTGGTGTCCCCATGACCCTGGTGGTGTCCCCGTGGTGTCCCCGTGGTGTCCCCATGACCCTGGTGGTGTCCCCGTGGTGTCCCCATGGTGTCCCCATGACCCTGGTGGTGTCCCTGTGGTGCCTCCGTGGTGTCCCCATGGTGTCCCCATGTCCATGTGGTGTCCCCATGACCCTGGTGGTGTCCCCATGGTGTCCCCATGGTGTCCCCATGTCCATGTGGTGTCCCCATGACCCTGGTGGTGTCCCTGTGGTGTCCCCATGGTGTCCCCATGACCATGGTGGTGTCCCCATGGTGTTCCCTGGTGTCCCCATGGTGTCCCCATGTCCATGTGGTGTCCCCATGACCCTGGTGGTGTCCGTGTCCCCATGTCCCTGTGGTGTCCCCATGACCCTGGTGGTGTCCCAATGGTGTCCCCATGTCCATGTGGTGTCCCCATGACCCTGGTGGTGTCCCCATGTCGTGTCCCCATGGTGTCCCCATGTCCATGTGGTGTCTCCATGGTGTCCCCATGTCTCCGTGGTGTCTCCGTGGTGTCCCCGTGGTGTCCCCGTGGTGCCTCCGTCGTGTCCCCATGTCCCCGTGGTGTCCCCATGACCCTGGTGGTGTCCCCATGGTGTCCCCATGTCCATGTGGTGTCCCCATGACCCTGGTGGTGTCCCCGTGGTGTCCCCGTGGTGTCCCCATGGTGTCCCCATGGCCCTGGTGGTGTCCCCGTGGTGTCCCCATGGTGTCCCTATGTCCCCGTGATGTCCCCATGTCCATGTGGTGTCCCCATGACCCTGGTGGTGCCTCCGTGGTGTCTCCGTGGTGTCCCCATGGTGTCCCCATGTCCATGTGGTGTCCCCATGACCCTGGTGGTGTCCCTGTGGTGTCCCCATAGTGTCCCCATGTCCCCGTGGTGTCCCCATGGTGTCCCCATGTCCCTGTGGTGCCTCCATGGTGTCCCCATGTCCCCGTGGTGCCTCCGTGGTGTCCCCATGGTGTCCCCGTGGTGCCTCTGTGGTGTCCCCATGTCCATGTGGTGTCCCCATGACCCTGGTGGTGTCCCCATGGTGTCCCCATGTCCATGTGGTGTCCCCATGACCCTGGTGGTGCCTCCGTGGTGTCTCCGTGGTGTCCCCATGGTGTCCCCACGGTGTCCCCTGTCCCCGCAGTGGTACAAGCTGGACGAGCTGTTTGAGCAGGAGCGGAACGTCCGGGCGGCCATGACCAACCGGGCGGGGCTGCTGGCCCTCATGCTGCACCAGACCATCCAGCACGACCCCCTCACCACCGACCTGCGCTCGCACCGCTGACCCCCCCCGGGACCCCCCC
>NW_015091566.1:0-1115 GCF_001431845.1 Calidris pugnax | reverse complement strand
GGTCCTTCTGGATTGTGGGAAACATGGAATGGAGAAGACTGCCATGTGAATTCCTACACAACAAGTTGCAGAAGCTGCTGAAGGACAAGGTGAATGGAGACACATTGCAGAGGCGAAAGCCATCCAGCTGGCTTTAGACATTGCCGAACAAGAGAAATGGCCAGTACTTTATCTCTACAACCACTCCTGGATGGTGGGAAATGCCCTGTGGGGGTGGTTCCAGTAGTGGAAGCAGAGCAACCGGCAGCGCAGAGGCAAAGCCATGTGGGCAGCCGAGCTGCGGCAAGATATTGGTGCCAGGATAGAGAATCTGGTTGTGAAAGTACGTCATGGAGATGGCCATGTACCCAAGAGCCGGGCCACTGAAGAACATGAGAACAATCAGGGTGTGGACTGGGCTGCTAAGACTGAATTGGTCCCAGTGAATCTGGACTGGCAAGATAAGGGTGAATTATTCAGAGCTCCACGGGCCCATGACACCTCAGGCCATCGAGGAAGAGATGCAACGTATAGCTGGGCTTGTGACCGAGAGTGGATTTAACCATGGATACTATTGCGCAGGTCATCCATGAATGTGAGATGTGCTGCAGCCAAACAAGCCAAGTGGTTAAAGCCTCTCTGGTGTGGAGGACGGTGGCTGAAATAGAAATCTGGGGAGGCCTGGCAGATCCATTCTATCACACTGTCACAAACCTGTCAAGTGCCACGTGCTCACAATGGTGGAAGCCACCACTGGATGGCTGGAAACATATTCTGTGCCCCATGTCACCACCTGGAACACCATCATGGGCCTTGACAAGCAAGACCTGTGGCCACATGGCACCCCAGAGACAAGGGGACTCATTTCCAAAACAGCCTCATTGACACCGGGACCAAAGAGCACGGCATTGAGTGGGTCTGTCACATCCCCCATCACGCACCAGCCTCTGGGAAGATGGAACGGTTCAATGGACTGTAAAAAACTACCGTGAGAGCAAGGAGTGTTGGGACTTTAAAACATCAGGATACACATTTAACAAAGGCCACCTGGTGAGTCAACACCAATTGAGCTGGCCCTGCCCAACCAAGACTTCTACGTACTCTGGGAGGAGATAAAGTCCCCGTAGTGCACACAA
>NW_015091565.1:0-1202 GCF_001431845.1 Calidris pugnax | reverse complement strand
GGAAGAACTGGGAGGCGGTACTGGGAAGGAGAACTGGGAAGGATCACTGGGAAGGCGTACTGGGAAGGGGTACTGGGAAGAACTGGGAAGGGGTACTGGGAAGGGGAACTGGGAAGGGGTACTGGGAAGGGGAACTGGGAAGAACTGGGAAGAACTGGGAAGAACTGGGAAGAACTGGGAGGCGGTACTGGGAAGGTGTACTGGGAAGGGGGGGGGGGAGGGGGGAGTGGGAAGGAGGGCGGGGAGGGGGTACTGGGAAGGGGTACTGGGAAAGGGGGACTGGGAAGGGGGACTGGGAAGGGGGACTGGGAAGGAGGACTGGGAATGGGTACTGGGAAGGAAAACTGGGAAGGAGAACTGGGAAGTGGTACTGGGAAGGGGTACTGGGAAGGGACACTGGGAAGGGACAGTGGCACTGGAAGTGGCACTGGGAAGCAGTACTGGGAAGGGGCACTGGGAAGGGGCAGTGGCACTGGGAAGCAGCACTGGGATGCTACAGTGGCACTGGGAAGTGGCACTGGGAAGGGACAGTAGCACCAGGAAGCGACACTGGGAAGCGGCACTGGGAAGTGACAGTGGCACTGGAAACTGGCACTGGGAAGGGACAGTGGCACTGGGAAGGGGCACTGGGAAGGAGCAGTGGCACTGGGAAGTGACACTGTGAAGGGGCACTGGGAAGGGCAGGAGCACCAGAAAGTAGCACTGGGAAGGAGCACTGGCACTGGGAAGCGGCACTGGGAAGGGGCTTTGGCACTGGGAAGGGGCACTGGGAAGGGACAGTGGCACCGGGAAGCAGCACTGGGAAGCGGCACTGGGAAGGGACAGTGGCACTGGGAAGGGGCACTGGGACCGGGAAGCAGCACTGGGAAGGGGCACTGGGAAGGGGCACTGGGATGGGACAGTGGCACTGGGAGGCGGCACTGGGAAGGGGCTTTGGCACTGGGAAGTAGCACTGGGAAGGGCAGGAGCACCAGAAAGTAGCACTGGGAAGTGGCACTGGGAAGGGGCTTTGGCACTGGGAAGCAGCACTGGGAAGGAGCACTGGGAAGCTACAGTGGCATTGGGAAGGGACACTGGGAAGGAGCAGTGGGAAACGACACTGGGAAGGGGCACCAGGAAGCAGCACTGGGAAGGGAGAGTGGCACTGGGAAGCAGCACTGGGAAGGGGCTTGGGCACTGGGAAGGGCAGGAGCACTAGGAAG